>NC_090324.1:47248818-47521319 GCF_040869045.1 Eurosta solidaginis
ATCTGGTCGAGGTGTCGTTTTATTGAGCGGTTTTCGTTCGCTAGCATTACTATGTAATTACGCGGACCTAACTTTTTCTGTACGGTGCCTGGTGACCAACCAGCCTTGTTAGGATTCGAGTAATTTCTCACTATTACGTTCTGGCCTACGGTGAACGTGGTATCGCGCTTACCTCTACAGTTGTTAACAGCGGTTTGTTGGTTCGTTTTTATGACGTCTCTTACCAATGGTGGTTTGAGAGCGCTAAATCTCGATTTTAGCTCCCTTCCTAACATCAATTTTGCGGGGGACTCATTTGTTGTACAATGTTTAGAAATCCTATAGTCGAACAGAAACCTGTTCAATACATCATCAAGGCTAAAGTTAGCCTTGCCTGTAAAACTTGCTACTAAAGATTTTTTTAACGTTTTTACGAAGTTCTCCGCTTGCCCATTAGTGGCTGGGTGGCCAGGTGCCGTTAGCACATGTTTAATGTAGTTTTTACTCATGAAGGTTTTAAACTCCAATGACGTAAACTGCGTTCCGTTATCGCTAACTAGCGTGTCCACCAAACCAAACCTACAAAACACTTCGCGCAATTTACAGATTGTGAAAGCACTAGTCATTTCTTTTGTTTTAAAAACCTCCACCCATTTCGAAAAGGAATCTACTATTATTAACAGCTGAAAGCCTCGCACTGGTCCCGCAAAATCCACGTGTATACGCTGCCATGCCGACTCCGCTGCCGCCCAGGGCATCAAACTACTTTTTTCAGGACTGGACAGTACTGATTGACACGATTGGCAAGACTTTATAAGAGCCTCCACGTCATTATCTATACGCGGCCACCATATATACGAGCGAACCAACGCTTTCGTCTTTACGATGCCAAGGTGTGATTGATGAAAGGATTCCAGAATTTGCTTCTGCAACTTTTTTGGTATTACCGTCCTGTAACCCCATAAAACGCACCCTGCCTCAACACTTAGCTCTATCCCTTTTGTCCGAAATGCCTCAAACTCTTTGCCTTTTAAACCTGAAACCGTACCCTCTTGAACACTTTGCATCACTTTTGACAGCACCGGGTCTCTCCGTGTCTCAATTGCCACCTGTTTGTAATTTAACTCCGCTGAACTATAATAATTAATAAAAGTTGACTCTGATGACACCGCTGAAACACTCGTTTGCGAAATTCGCGATAAATTATCTGCGTAATTAATAGACCCCTTGACGTATTTAATTTTATAGTCAAATCCTGATAATATCAACGCCCAGCGCTGTATTCTGGCCGCAGCTATGGACGGAATACCCTTATTCTCGCCAAACAATGTAAGTAACGGTCTATGGTCTGTTTCCAACGTAAATGATACTCCCAGCAAGTATTGTCTTAACTTGGTCACACTAAAAACAATAGCTAGGGCTTCCTTTTCCATAGCACTGTAGTTTAATTCAGCCCTGTTTAAAGCCCGTGAAATAAAAGCTATGGGTCTCCTCACTCCGCTGTCATATACGTGCGATAACACGCCTGCTACCGCGGTGTTACAGGCATCTGTGGTCAAAATAATTGGCAACTTTGGATTAAAATGCACCAGCACTTTATCTGACCCGATCTCTGTCTTTAGCGTATCGTACGCTTCTTGACACTTCTTGTTCCAAATAAAGGGAACGTTTTTCTGTAAAAGCTTATATAGCGGAACCATCTTCTGTGCGAAATTGGGTATAAACCTTGAATGGTAGTTCACTAAACCAATAAAAGCGCGTAATTGAGGCACTGAATTAGGTTTCGGGGCGTCGAGAACGCATTGCACGCGTTCTTTATTTTCTTTTAAACCGTCCGCGTCAATATCGAAACCTAAATATGAAATTTTACTTTTAAAAAACTCGCATTTGTCAACATTTAGTCGCAATCCTGCCGCCTGAAGTTTCCCCAATACGCGTTTAAGAGTCAGAACATGTTCTGCGAAGTCTTTGCCGGTAACGGTAATATCGTCGAGATAACAAAGTACATTCGGAATACCTCTTAACAGACCCTCTATAGTTTTCTGAAAAATGGCCGCCGCGGTTTTTATGCCAAACGGCAACCGCGTCATCTTAAAAATACCTTTATGCGTGCTCCAAGTACAA
This sequence comes from Eurosta solidaginis, assembly GCF_040869045.1. Taxonomy (NCBI): domain Eukaryota; kingdom Metazoa; phylum Arthropoda; class Insecta; order Diptera; family Tephritidae; genus Eurosta; species Eurosta solidaginis. The sequence goes on from NC_090324.1 coordinate 47,250,922, forward strand.
ATCTTTTGTGACTCTTCATCCAGGACTAGCTGATTGTACGCATTAGACATATCTAGCTTAGTAAAAAGTTTCCCACCCTGCATTGACGCAAAAATTTGGTCTATCCGGGGTAATGGGTACTTAAAATCTTTAAGGAAACGGTTTACGGTAGTTTTGTAATCCCCACAAATTCTTATTTGACCGTTCTGCTTTAATATAGGGACCAACGGCGTACCCCAATCGGCACTATCAACTGGTATCAAAACACCCTTTCCGACTAAATCTGCTAATTGCTTTTCAATGGACTCACGCCAAGCCAGTGGAACTGCTCTAGGCTTGCAAAATACCGGGTTGCACCCTCTTTCCACCTGTAACTTGACTACGGTTAAATTACACTTGCCCAACTCGCGACTGAAAACTTCAGCATATTCGCTTTTCAACTGGTCCAAAACTCTATTACACGGCTCTACATAATTAACGTTATTAGGCTCGGTAACCGAACTACGCACTTTCAACTCAAAACCAAAACTACGCAAAAAATCTCGTCCTAACAAGGTTGGTCGATTTGTGTTGGTCACTATAAATTTTCCGTTTACACTCCGCTCTCTATAACGAACTGTAGTAAGAAACTCACCGATAACATCGACCAATTCACCACCGTATCCCGTGTATGAGGTTGAGCATTTCCGCAGCCATTTGCGATCGAAAAATTTATCAAAAATTTTGATTGACATCAAGGAACACGGCGCACCCGTATCGCACAGGACGACAAGCCGATAACCACCTACTTCGATTGCAACTTCGTACTGGTTACCACCTTCTCTCCGATCTATATGTGAAATATTAAAAACAGAGTCGAAAGTATCATAATCTTCTTTTACATTTACAAATTGTACGTTATTTTTATTAACCTGGCATACATTCGCCAAATGGCCCACCTTGTTGCAGGAGTGGCACACGCTATTACGATATCTGCATTTGCTTGATTGGTGATTTTTCCAACCACAATGCGCACATGGTGTCTTCTTCATACTTCCAACGTTGTTGTTTTTGCTGCTGGAATTCGCACCGGTTCTTTTTCCGCTACGCCTGCCTGGAATGTTGCTGCTGTTGTCGTTGTTGTTGTTGTAGTTACGGGAATTTTGCACTTGTGACTTCACGAAATTAACCTCATTTTTTACAGCTAATTGCTGAGTAATCTTCGACTCCATCACCAACGCCTTCCTTAGCGCCTTTTCTATCGTTATCTCTTCGTCCTCTTCGCAAAATTTCTCGAAAATTTTTTCTGGTAGCTCAACGACAAATTTATCTAGAATGATTTTTTCTAGGGCCGCCCCGAATTTGCATTGCAATGCCAATTTTTTAACTTGTGCGTACCATGCTGCTACCGTTTCGGTGTCGGCTCTTCTTGCGGCGTAAAATTTACGTCTTTCATGAAATAAAATGACGGGGGGAGTAAAATGGCGCTCCAAAATTGTGCACAACTCCTCGTACGTTTTTTCGCTGGGAAGCTTCGGGCTGCAAACGCTATGCAAAATTCCGTATACTTCCCCGCTAATATTCCTCAGTAGGGCCGAAATCTTCCCCGTTTCTTTCGTGCACTCAATTTCTAACAAGTGCAACTCCAACCTTTCCCGCCATATTCGCCAATTGTCTGCTACCGAAAACTCCACGATATTCGGAGTATAAATCATTTTGGTGGTGGTTGCCGTCATTGCTGCCCCTCCAGTCATATTTCAAACACTTGAATTGGGTTTTGTCCCGTTTTCTTAGTTTAAATAAAATTTTAAGTCCAATTTTAGCTTTTTTTCTTTTTTCGTTTTTTTTTTCCTCGTCGCCACTGCAATGTTCACGTTAGTTTGGTTGTAGACAAAATGGGATGATTTTTATTATTCTTCTTCACATATACATATTACACACATATTAGCAAATGTCAATCAATAGGAAGTGTTCGGATAGTATATTACACGGTGTTCATATTGTATGCAATTTGGTATTAATATCCAACATATATCTTGTGTCCGCGGCCTAGGCAAGGAAACCTCACTTTCTTTCGTTGATCGCTTAAAAAACACCTATGTATAAATATATACACTTTATTTTACCTGCTTTCTTGGGTCGCTTAAAAGACATATATATTTTACCTGCTTTCTTGGGTCGCTTAAAACACATATATATTTTTATCACCTATTTAAAGTTTCATATTTTAGAACATTTTGTTCTTTCCTTCCTTTAATTCCTTTAATTGCATATGCAACATTTTAGTTGCTTTTTATTATGCTTTATTTAAATATTTTGTGCCGCGGCCTAGGTCGCTTAAAACACGGATATGTTTTTAGAAAATTTTGTTCTTTCCTTCCGTCAATTCCTTTAACCCATTAAGCCCGAAACGTTGCGTCTGCGCAACGTTTGCGGCTTCGCATATATTACACAGATTTTAAGAAATTTTAACGAAAAAACAACTAAAATTTAATAAAAGTGAACTTAATTAAAATGTGTTATACTTATATTTGAATCTGGCAAAGATTTATACACATTTATATTCGGTTGAATTCCCGCAATTTTTTTGGTGTTTTTTGTTAAATTATTAAAAATTACTGTCGATTTAAAAGTAAAAAAAATCTCCTTGTTAACAGTATTTTGTCTTAGCAAATTACCTGAAAATTAATTTTGCAAAAGTTTATATTGCAACATATAGCAAATATATTAGATTAAAAGTTTACGTTGCGCAAATGCAACGTTAGGACTTACCGCTATGCATTTTTTCAACATGCAGCATTCAGCCCTGTGAGCAGCTGATACTCTTTATTTACATTTTCTGTTAAGAAAGAGTGTGACGTTCTTTCTTTGCAAAATGTTTTCTAAAGAATATTTATCTAAAAGTGAAATAGAAAATATAGTTAATGAATCGGACGAGGAGGATGAATTCGCAAATAATATAAAAAACGCGGATTCAGTTGATATGATATTGCTGCCGCCTGTGACTGTAGATGAAGTTAGTGACACAGAAGATGTGGATGAGGATTTTTTCCTAAAAATTGGCAGGACGGGGCCTACCTGTTTTATGCCGACTCCGAACGGCATCTGCAAGTCAGATGAGTTTTCACTGCGAGCTTTTCATGCAGAAATACATTCGGAGGGCATGCCAAACACTGCCGAGGGGCGAACTCGCTTAGAAAACTTTTCTTCTAATCGAAATAACTTGTTCGTAAAATTTTGATGTTGCTTTGCCAGGGGTGTGAACCCAGGATCTTATGCGAAGCACGCTACCATCACACCATGACGGTGGTGGTGCAATATGTAGCCGTCTGAATTTTAGAAACACTAAACCCTTACGAGCTTAGATGGACAAATGATAGCATAATTCGGCAGGCATTCATGTAAAATATTTTAGAAATCCAACCCAATTCGACTTGGATACCTGCTTGATTTTATACCGTCATCAGTCACATAGTTTGACTTAAAAAAGTCTGCAAATAGGTTTGCAGCCGCAACTGGGGTACTAGCATAATTGTTATCATATACAACCGATGTAGGCATACTTGAGCAACCTTTTTTCGATTTAACAAAATCTTCTTTAAGAGTTCATTTTCTCTTTGTACTACGTCCCTTTCCCGTTGGAGAAATGCTACTTCGCGTCGCAGCAAACTGATTCCATCTGCTTGTTCTGACTCTTCTTCCTCGTAGACATCTGTTTTATCGTTCTCCTGCATTAATCCTGGACATTCGCCACGTTCTTTTGATGGTATTGCGTTCAGCCGACAGATAAAGCTGCCTTTGTTCCGCTTGTGGACAGACCAAGTTGCCTTAGCCACTCACGCAGTTGTACAATTGGGTCCTCTTCAACCGATAGACCTTCGCACTGCATATTTATTTTAATAAACAAAAAATTGTTTGCTTTTAAGTGCTTACAGTTTCAGTGTTTCTTACTTTTTCACTGGTTTTCACACGTTTCTGTTTTTTTTTTTCGTACACACTTTGGTTTTCCTTTTATTTTTCAGTTTTCACTCTTTTCTGTTTTTTCGCACACTTTGTTCTTACTTTTAATATTTTGTTGCGTTAAAAAAAATCGAATTTTCCTTGTATTCAACTTTTTAAAATAGCGAAGCTCGACGCCAATTCTGAGGATTATAGTATAGAATGCCGAGTAAAACTAAAACGTTGTTGAGTGCGCGACGGTTAAATTTATTCTGTCTTTTTCAAAAGTTTTCTTGTTTCGCTGAACCGGTGATACATATTTTGTCTTATCTTCTAAATTTTATGGCGTGCGTATGTTTTTATATGTATAAATACTTATGTGTGTATGACAACTCACGATTTACATATTTATAAGGAACTCAAATTTGGAAATACGAACACTTGTTTACATTCTTGTTTATTCGTACGTATACATATATATATGTACAAATGTGATCTATATTTTACGCAGTAGAGAAAAAAAGAACATTCATGCATGTTTTTACAAACGGTTGCTAGTCAGCTTATAAGATAAGCGACATGAGATCGTTTTTATGTATGTGTGTTGTATATTGTGGCGCGTTATTATCGTCGTCGCATAGAAATAAAAATATAAAAAAAATATGTAATGAGAAAGAAGGCAGAGTTTACTAAAAAATGCTTAATTAAAGAAAAAAAATTAAGTACTTAAATTGCGAAAAAATTAAGTGAAGTGAACAAAGAGTTCCATATAAATGCGCAATAAGTGCACTTAGACTTTTTTCCGGGTTCTAATGTGATCATTGTGGAAATATGAAGATTTTAATGTTCGGATATTTAATGTTGGGATTCCCATTGAGATCTATGTACGTAATTAATTTGTATTAAATTCGTAAACATTGCATTTCATGAATATATATGACAATATCTACCATAAAATATCGTCTGTGAACAATATAATACTAAGAATAAATTAGAAAGAAAAGAAAAACAAACAAAGACATTGAAATTATTCACGCAAACATATTTACTAAAATAAAATTAATTTCATAACTTTAAGCGACATAAGCAAATTAGGGTTATGGGATCTAAGCATCCGATTAATGGATATATAATCTAACAAAATTAGCCTAATAATAAATATAGTGGGTAATATACTTACGGCCGCCATGATGCCGGTTGCCGTTTTCACCTAAAATCAAGGAAAGTTTTTTATACAACGTGAAATTTTCCGATTCAGTCAAATTGCATTTAAATAATAATAAACTAAGTTGAAATAAAAGAATATATAATAAAGTAAAATTAGAAATAAAATAAATTAGCATAAAAGACAATATAAAAAATTTAATGTTATATTTTTGTAACTTTTTTGTTTTTTGTTCAGTATAAGACGTACTTTATTTAAAATGAGGATTAAATCTGCAAATGCAAGAACATTTTCGGGCAAATTTGCCATTAATTGTTTTAAATGAATTTAGTTAGTTTCAACAAAAGTTAACTCATTATTTGTGATTTCATGTTTTGTGAAAACAACTAAAATAAAAAACAAAGAATTTGTTAAATAAAGACTTATGTATTTACGTGTAAGTGAAATTTGCCACAAAAAATGGGCCGGTCAAAAACTAATTCTATTTAAGATTTTTTGGTACGCTACAAATTATTTTGGAACAATTTTTTAGGATTTTGATAGAGGCTATTATAGGTAAGTGGCAATAATGGGAAACCATATTTGAATGTAGGTGAAACATTTGTGCTTTCGAATTTAGCGGGGATACATAAAGGTTTAGGTCTTAGAAATTCGCATTAGAACACTTAGATAATTGTTCCCAAAGATGGCGCGCTTGTGCACGGAATTTCGATATTTGTATGAATTGTTCGAATTTACAAAAACTTTTTCTATTAATTATAAACAAATAGAGTAATATTTGTTAACAAAAATAGGCCTATGCACTGCGGCTGATCAATACGAATCGATTCATATAACTATTATATGATTTTACGTATGCTCAGTATGCGAAACAGCCTGTCAATTAATTGTATGGAAATTTTGTTGGCGTATTAATATATAGATAGTGGGTAATATACTGTCTATGCAATACGGTCGCCATGATGTCGGTTGCCGTTTTCACCTAAAATCAAGGGACGTTTTTTTTTTCGTTTAATATACAACGTGAAATTTTCCGATTCAGTCAAGTTGCATTTAAATAATAATAAACTAAGTTGAAATAAAAGAATATATAATAAAGTAAATTAAAAAATAAAATAAATTAGCATAAAAGACAATATAAAAAATTTAAAGTTATATTTTTGTAACTTTTTTGTTTTTTGTTCAGTATAAGACGTACTCTATTTAAAATGTGGATTAAATCTGCGAATGCAAAAACATTTTCGGGCAAATTTGCCACTAATTGAGGGGATGTGTGGAGTAACGGTATAACTCAAAAATCAACCTTTTGAGAAAAGTGAAAAAAACTTAACAATACAGGTAAAAATAGATTTATAATAATCCTACTTGGTAAGATTTTAGATAGTATGATTCTTTGATATGAAAACGTATTAAATTATATATATACATAATTTTATTAGAAAATGGCTGATTTCTTTTATTGAGTTATACCGTTATTCGATAGATCGAATATCAAATATTTTTATTAAGATACTTTATTAAACAAAATAGTAGATACATTAATAACCATTGTTAAATACATTGTATTCTATTATTTAGAAATACTTATAACTATTTGTTATTTCTTTTTGTTATTTTTAGCAATCTTTTTTTACTACCTTTAACATTTTTAACCTTTTTTCTATTTTTAACAATGGAGTTCTCTGTCTGCGTAGTTGTTGTTGAAACCACTTCAATTCTATTATTTTTCAGTTCTTTCTGGTCTTCGACATTGAATATATTTGCATACCATTTCGATGCTTCACTACTGCAAAATTTTATTAGACCGTTAAACCGTTTTACCGAGAAACGGTGTAACTGGACTTATACCATTATTCCACATATCCCCCCAATTGTTATAAATGGATTTAGTTAGTTTCAACAAAAGTTAACTCACTATTTGTGATTTCATGTTTTTTTGAAAATAACTAAAATAAAAAACAAAGAATCTGTTAAATAAAGACTAATGCATTTACGTGTAAGTGAAATTTGCCGCAAAAAATGGGCCGATCAAAAACTATTTCTATTTAAAATTTTTTGGTGCGCTACAAATTATTTTGAAACAATTTTTTAGGATTTTAGTAAAGGCTATTATAAGTAATGGAAAACCATATTTGTATGTAGGTGAAACATATGTGCTTTCGAATTCAGCGGGGATACATAAAGGTTTAGGTTTTTGAAATCCGCATTAGAACACTTAGATATTTCTTCCCAAAGATGGCGCGCTTGTGCACGAAAATGAATTTCGATATTTGTATGAATTGTTCCAATTTACAAAAAATTTTTTCTACTAATTATAAATAAATAGAGTAATATTTGTTAACAAAAAAAGGTTATGCACTGCGGCTGATCAACACGAATCGATTCATATAACTTTCATATGATTTTACGTATACTAAGTATGCAAAACAGCCTGTCAATTGATTGTATGGAAATTTTGTTAGCGTATTAATATATAGATACCCGAAACCTCGATACTAATAAGTATGCAGGACATTCAATGATAATCAGGTTAAATAAAATTTAGGTTTGTCTTCGCAAAGTCAGCATAAATAAAGGCAGTTTAGTATAGTTTTCCATAGGAGAGAAGTGACCTAGAATGTTGAGCCATTGTTCATAGACCTGCAAAGTGTAAGCCCCTTTTACATTAGAAAATCATTGAACTCAAGTCTATCATGACATAGACTAAGAGGGTTATAAACTAGGGAAATATTACAACAGCGCCCGTACCAAGCAGTTCTTGAAATTTTTGTTGCTAATTCTTGTTGTATTCCGTGTTTTATTTCACGCTTTCGTTTAAGAGGAATTGGCAAATGTAAAGGGGAATAGAAGACACAAAAGGAAATGCCAGCAGAATTGAATTCAAGAATTCTGTAATGTTATTCAATAATTAGAAGTCGGAAATACGAAATTGTTCTTTCATTAATAGATATTCACAAATAACCGAATAATAACCCTTAAACAGCTGCGAAACTGGTGAAAAATGTATCAGCGCAAAACGCATTTTTAGTTAATTCTTTTTTGTGTACAACAATATCACCAAAATTACATCAACCACATGAAAGTCTTAAACCTTTTTTTGCAAAAATATCTTGACAGAGTAAAAATATTACTTTGCCGCCTTCGGATTATTGCTTCCGAAATTAAAACGAGTTATTTGACAGCTAGCCCGAAATTTTTTGACATGTATAAAAAATTGATGCCTGTGGTAAATAATTCCTTCCATTGAATATTTATTTCTAAATTTAAGGTCAAAATCAGTATAGGATGCTACTTTTTCCTCAAAAGATACTAAAATTTCAAAACTCACAAATATCTATGAATGCGGAATGGTCTTAGTTAAAGATTTCGCATATGTGGAGCCAAGTAACCATCGCACATTTTAAGATTGTGTAATTTTCATCAGAAAAATATTAATACGCATTCTAGGTATAATAAATTAGTTCCTGACGTATATTTTCTTGTAGGGGAAGCCTTTTTTCACTTTTATTTAAGTTCATCGCGTTTAAATAGCAAAATTGTTAAATTTTTCGCAAGACCACCAACTTTAAACCTGTTTAAAAAAAATTAAAATTGGGCTCATGTCATTTTAAATTGAAAGTACTTTTTTGAGATAAAATAGTGTTTAAGTGGACTATAACAGGCTTGAAATGATAGGTACTTAATTTAGGACCATGTTTAAACCAATAAAACTCTATTTTATTTCGACTATGATTACGGGCCACTATGTTTAAATATAAATACTATATTCAATTATGGCACTACCTGGCACCAATTGCAAACACCCACGGAACTGAAATTATTTTCCAACTGGTTCTGTGAACGGAATGTGGGTTCGCCTCTTCCCCTGATTCTATAGACGGGTTCCGGTACGTTCCTACAAAAATCACCATTAAGACAGGTAGGCCATCACGCCCCCACTTCCTAGTTCTCACTCGCCAACTTAATATATGTAAGATACTGTCATTGCCCTCGCGTAGCTGAGGTTGACAATTCGCTAGTGAAAGCTGTGAAGCTTTGATTTTCGCTTATCAACGCATTGAATCCTTTGTCAACTTAACGTCGGAAACGGGAAGGAATCCTTAACTATATATCAGAAATTTTCTCCAGAACTTTCCCACAACCGCCCCATATGATGCTGCTAACGTCTTAACTTCAGTAACTAAACAAGGTTCCTCAAATCATGTGACGAGACAACTACTTACCATCGAAATACAGTATAATTTCGCTGTAAAACAGAGTCACCCTCGGCAGTGGCCATACAAGCCCTTTGAGCGTATTTCTGTAATCAAAAGCAAAATGTTGCCTAAGCAGATGTTGTTCGGGGTCGGTGCAGATGCGCCATTGTACACATTTAAACGCGGGATGGTCATCTTGATCTACTATATCCGTACTATTAGCGGTTTAAAATTAATATGACAGTAGGTTAGACAGTCTCATAGAAAATGAACCAAAGTTTCTTCATATGTGGTCCTTGGTAATAATCTATAATAATCTAATAAACTCTTCAGCAATGCCGCATCAGCCGCAGTACCTCAGCGCCTAGAAAGTACCGAAACATATCACTTTAGAATTACTGAAAATAATGTTTCGTTGTACGAGTGACGTCTCTTATTATATTTATCCTCTTTGCCCCAGTGTCGTCGCACAGCGCGCTGTTGGGAAGGAGAAACGTGCGACTCCGCAAGAGGCTTACTCTCATACACAAGCATCGAAGGGAAGAGCCAAGACGAGCTGTTGGAGTACGTGCAATCAGTGCTGCGCGAGATGCAGGAAACCGTTCTCAAGCAGAAGACCGTGTCCAAGGACATAAACACCGGTATGGCTCTTCTCGAAGAAGCGTTAAGCTGCATGGGCTCGTTAAGTGCCCAAACAAAAAACAAGAGGGCTCGAATGAACTCAAGTTCTCATTCAGAAGACTTGTAAGCCAAAAAGAAACGAGACGAAAGAACAAATACGCTTCCACAAGGTGTTGGTCCTATGTAACGCGCCGGAGGCAGAAACAAAGGGCCCAGCCAGCCAAGCACACAACCCCGTCGAGGCCCCTAAAGCTCAAAAGCGGATTAAGTAGGAGTGACTTGGCATGGACTGTCTCACCACTGAAACAGAAGTCCAAGACGCCATAAGAAGCGAGGTCGGAGAAGAACAAATTACTAGACCTTTCGGTGTCTCTGTGTTCGCAGCGAACCAAAGAGAACAGAAAATGGCGGTCGCCGAAGTGGACGAGAATATTGGCAACGTAAGGTAAAATTCCTATCGGATGGATACAGTGCCGAATCAGACAGCGAGGAGAAGTACAACGTTGCTTTAGGTATCTCGGCTACGGACACCGCAAGGCTGACTGCAAGGGTCCAGACAGGAGTAATGCCTGCTGGAAGTGCGGGCTAAGCGGCCACAAACCTTCGGCCTGTACCGCAGCTCCAAAATGTTACCTGTGTAATTTACAGAAGCTCGATCATGTCTCTGGATCTGGAGCATGCAGCATTTTCAGAGCGGCATTCGCTGTTGCAAAGGCCAAAATCTCAATTCAGTAGTGAGTAGTTTTATACAAGGCAAACTAAAACGGAGCGGACTTGCTGATGAGCTACTACAACAGTTCGTCCTAGACCATAAAGATAACTGCGTTATCATCAGCAAACCTTATAGAGCCCGAAATGATTGGCACATAGACAACACCGGCACCGCCGCACTCTGTATGGCAGATGCCAACGCCAATATTGTGAATCCTGTTGCCGGACAAGGCTACGTCCGCGTAAAAATACAATAGCAAGCCGCTAGTTGTCCCCGAATGAACCCATTTAAACGTTCAGGGACAAGCTTGAACTTATTGAAGACGACATGAGGGACTTAGCCAGTAACCTGTTTGTGGCGGGAGATTTTAAAGCAAGATCCTTCCACTGGGGAATACCTCAGACCAACACCCGTAGAAGGTTAGTCCTTTAGATGGCAGCCAGGCTCGGTTTGAAAGTGCTCAACACTGGCACGGCCCCTACACACCGACAACCAGGTTTTGGATACTGGATCTCCAATATAACACTAATATCAGAATGCCTGCTGCTGACCGCTGCTGGGTGGAGAGTCATAGAGGACCTGACTGGCAGCGATCACAACTATATCACTTTCCACCTTAACGATAACGGTCAGAGGAAGATTCCGAACGGGTAACGCAAAACAATAGCATGGGACGCATCCAAGGTCGACTATGCCATGTTCTCCGCATCAGTACTGGCGGATGCCCGACAGATAATGAACAACTCCAGTGCCACGGAAGAGATGGTTGAAAAGACAATGAGCTGTCTCCTCCACGTTTGCAATATTTCTATGCCACGGAGAGGAATGTGGGGGGTAAAAATCAGGGCTGAAAACCGTCTCGAAAATCGAAGCGGTTCGGTTCCTTGGTTCGAAACACTCAGGCAAAAATTGAACCGACTCATGAACCGGTTCGCGGCTACCTCAGAACAGCCGTACCGGTTCCGTTCAAGTGGTTCAAACGTTTAATACTAAGTTCTGATAGTATACAAAATTTGAAACTCGTCACTTGGGATCAGTGTGTACTCAACCATTGATATGTACCTGCTAAGCATACAAATAAAATACAGTTATTGAGATCAAGTTCATGTATTTATTTATTTATAAAAGTTATCATAATGGTTTGTTGATTATTATAAAATGTAAGGAACGAATATGGTAGAATGCATGACAATACCTATAGGGAGTTTTACAACGCATAGATTCTGCACATATGAAAGTAGTCGTATTTTTAAGAGAAGAATAACTTTTCAATTAGCTGCTTCCAATATACATATAAAACATACCTACTAAATTTTAGATTCGAGATTACTACACAAACTAAAAGATATTCTTGAAAATGTAAATGTCTTCTTTGCTTTTCTTAGGCATAAAGCTAATAAATGTTGATATACGATTATGTGAAAAATAATATCATCTCTCTCTAAAACAGTATTGTTCCCTAATTATGTTAATTTATTCTTTTTTAATAATTTCAATTTAAAATAAAGTTCGAACTATAACACAAAATACATATATAACAATTTGAAACCTTACACAAAGTTCCCAGCAATCATTCAAATTTTCTTCATCAACTAACTGTAGTGTACTAATTTGCAAGTTTCAAGAGGGTGTTCGCATTTTCTTCCATACACCGCATGAACAAAATTTGTTTTTATATGGTGTGATATGCGCAACACCCTTGAGGAATTTTTTTTTTTACAAAATTAACGACAATTGTCATCTACTTGAAATTTGCACACTATCACACTACAATTGAATGAACTTCAAGACTGCGCATTCAGAAATTTTCTAAAAACTGTTAATATAAAGTTTCGAAAATTGATTAAAAATTTTATTAATTTAACTTTAAAATTTTTATAATTATACATATGTATGTGGTTTGGGTTATAGTTCGAACTATATTGTAAACTAAAACTACTTAAGATTAATAAATAAACATAATTTGCAAACACTACCGTTTTAAAGTGTCCCTCTATTATTTTTCACGTGACTATATTTTTGAATAATTCATACATGTGTATACGAGTACAAATGATTAAAAAGTGATTGATTGTTATACAGTATTAATTAATTATATCTACAACAGTTTTCTTATTTGACAAAATTTCCTTTTTATCCAATTGCTCAAGTATAGATTCCAATTCGTCATCCGAGCTTACTTTAGATTTTGGAGACTCTGCCGAAGCTACCGTATATTGTACTTCGGCTTTTAATTCGAAAATTTGTAATAAGTGTTTTTTTGCTATACCTTTTTCAGAGTCTGATAATAAAATGTGATATCTAGGGTCTAAATAAACGGCAGCTGTATGGCTTTCGGAGGGGCACTCCACAATCGATGCCATAGCAGAAGTTATAGACGCAGTCAAGAACGCCGTGATAGCGTGTCACAGAGCAAGACCTATAGTGTACATCGAAACCCTTGGGGGCAAGGATATAATATGGTAATGAAGGAGTTCCGTGCCCCAAGCCAGCCGATGAACGAGAACCAAACAAGTAATATTGTGTGTCTTGGCCGGGCCACAACTCAGGGATGGTGCCGGTCAAGATATAGTGCAAAAAAGAAGACAAGTTTGGTATTAGAATTTAATTAATATAATATTTAACATAAAGATTGTGCACAAAGTTAATATATTTACAATTTTAGATTACCTTTTAGTTGGTGAAGCTGGAACTGCGGCGGGATATATCCTTTCTCCTTGATGTGTTAAAACAAGTGAAGTAAAAAATGTATAACAGGTCAATACCGCTTGCCAGTCAAACTGTTTATTTATTCCAGCGATGTTCATTTGTATGGTTAACATAAACAGTTTGACTGGCACTGTTAACAATATAAGAAAAAGTTCGAGGGCGGCCTTTTATGTTTTGAGTTTGGGCTGTTGACCTAAACATGCCGACCCCCTTGCGATACGAAAGATTTATTTGGACATTTTCCGCCGCTGGTTCGCAGTTTAAATTAAATTAAATTAAGCTTAAAACTATTTTCAGCTCAGGTTCCGTTTGACTTACCTAAAGTCGAAAATTGAAGAAAAGTAAATAATAGATGTACATGGTTCAATCTCAGTGGCACATTCATTTTTATTTCATGTATGTATGTATAAAATATGTCATTGCTTATGTATATGCATAAGCAGTATTCAAAATTAATTTTTTTTTGTAAAAAAAATATGTAGGTATTTACAATTCATCAATGCACTCGTTGGAGGGAGGTGGAATGCAGGTAATTCCACTCTCCTTGTGGCGCGACTATGACACGCTTGCTGCTTGCGTCGATTCTTCTTGCCTTTTCCATTGTAGCTATTTTTGGGCGGTTGGAAAGTTTGCATTTCCAATCCGCTTAAGATCACCTCATGTCGAAGTAGAGGACGAAAACGGCGCAGTTGGAAAGTTTTCATTTCCAATCCGCTCGTAGAAGGTGGGTGGAATGCAGATAATTCCACTTCACCTGAGGCCTCCGGACGGAAAGCAGACGTTTCCGCTGCAGAGGACTCTGCTTCGACCTCCGATGTGTTAATGGAGAGGGTCGCTTTCCTCATCGGTGGTTCTGGTTTTATCGACGTAGCGGGCGTATTTCGGTTGGCGAGCAATTCTGATAAGGTAAGTGTGAACTTCACCTTATAAGGGGTTGTCGGTGGAAGCAGGGTACAGTATGCGATATATAAATACGCGATGGCTGTATTGTAATATAGTTTAACTGATATTCATTTGTTTTGCAAATGATACCCTCGGACCTCCAAGACAGAAACAACGCCAACCCAAACATTAACAGGAAAGATTTTCTCAAACGATATCTAATTTATATATTTCCAAGCATTTATAGCATTAATTTTGATTACTAACTCTCAAAAATGTAAATGTCTTCGTCATGCTTTTCCATATGTGAAGGATGTAGCCTTACGGATAATTGATGATGTGTCAACACCCTTATGCTACCGTACTAGTGAATCGATTGTTTGCAATATCGATATATTGCATGTTTCACTAACTTCAGTTCCGAATTATTAATGAAAATGTAATGAAAGAAACGTGTTCGCGAGTGATTTTTGTTTTGTGATTGTAATTTTAATTATAATTGCAATAAAAAAGAGTGCGCGTGCGGGCGAAAAATGTAAATCGCGATTATTTAGTGTTTATTTCGTGTCTGCGAAGTGGTTTAGTGAAGCAAAATATACATATGTACATATATGTATATACATATTACAAATTATAAAGAGAGGAAAGAAAAAAAAATGTGATAATAAAGACCTATGAAAGGTCATGTAAAAATCTTCCAACAAAGCAGAGTAACAAGTTATGTGAAAAGAGTGCAATTGTGTTTTTTTTTTTTGTTTTTTTTTGCAACGATTCGCAATAAAATCATGCGATCGTGGAGTGACAACATATGTAGTAGGGTGTGCAGTGCTTTTTTTTATTGTGAAAGAAAAAAAAATTGTTTTTTTTTTTGTAAGTGGTTTTTTTTATTTGTGTTGGTTTTTGCTTCGAAAAGCAAAACATAATGCAATATGTTGCATTAGGGTGAACCGAGGAATCCGAAATTTCTCCTCTGTTTTATTGCGAGTCTGTTTTATTTTTTTTGTTACACAATTTTTGGTTCTTTGTTTTTGTTTAGTATTTAAACTTTTTACTTCGAAAGGTAAAAAGGAATTGTGGGATGTGCTGTGCATTATACTAGGGTGTCCTTAATTGAAAATTATTATTTCCGTGATTGTGGTTTTTTACTTATTTTATTTTTGTTTTTTTTTTTTATTTCGATAAAAACGGGTGTATGCAATGGAATTGGCAGCAATTTTGTTTAATTTAAGAAACGTTGCCTTTGCCATTGTACTATCCTTTTTTTGTTTCTTCGCAACAAAAATAAAAATTATGTTTATGTGAGCATCCTTATATATAATACATTAGGCAAAAAGAACAAAGGAAATATTTATTTGACGGAAATTTCATGATTAAAGATGTGGTTTGCCCACACACGATTTTTTTTTTTTTTGATTGCCTAAGCAGACCCGAAAATGTTTCCTTCATGATTCCTTGCACTCCAATGCATATAGTCATTATGGGCATGTTTGTGCACATGTTTTCGGTGGAGACTACCCAGATATAACTTCACTTTGTAGTGAGTGTGTAAAAAGGCATTAAAAATTGAACATTTAATAATAAAATGTGTTCATCAATTGTAGCAAAATATTGTTGCCTTTGTAAATGTAAACCATGCCACCCATGTGCGCAAGCATGCAAATGTACCTATGTTACATTAGGCTGGATCAAAAAAGATATTTTTGTTTCCACTATGAGTTTTGTTGAAGTTGATTAGTTTTAGTTAGAAGTTTTTTTTTATGTGTGGAGATTTTGTAACTCCGATTGTAGCGCTACTGCTTAATAATAGGGTCTGTCGTGTTGCCGGTTTCCGCGGTATATGGTGGTAATAATATTAGTTTGTTACTTGCCCCCTTTCAGTCCTTATACCCACAACGCGCACCCGGTTGTCTGAACCAGGGTGTAACCTTATCACACGCCTCAATCTCCATTCGTTGGGAGGAAGATTGTCTTCCCGTATAACCACCATATCTCTGATTTGCACATTTGATTTAGGGTGCTTCCATTTTATCCATTTCTCTAGTTCCGAAAGATATTCTGATTGCCATCTTCTGCAGAATTTTTGATGTAATGCCTTGAGTTTCTGCCAGCGATTGACTATTGAGGCAGTATTTTCATCAACGCTGATTTCCGCTGGTGCTAATAGGTGTCCTCCAATAAGAAAGTGTCCTGGTGTTAGAGGCTCAAGGTCAGATGGTTCAGAATGGGGCTAAGAGGACGAGAATTGAGACATGACTCTATTCTACATAACATTGTGTTAAATTCCTCAAAAGTGAATTTGTTGTTTAAGGCCACTTTTCTGAAGTGGCCTTTAAAGCTTTTCACTCCAGCTTCTCATAGTCCTCCCATGTGTGGAGCTCCTGCTGGTATGAAATGCCAATTTAATGCCTGATGGGAATATTTTGATAGGGTTTGGTTTCTTGCATCGGCAAGAAATTCCTTAAATTCAGTTTTTAATGCACGTGATGCACCGACAAAGTTTGTTCCATTGTCCGAATAAATGTTTCTTGGACATCCTCGTCTAACTATGAATCTTGAAAGAGTGGCTAGAAACGAGGAAGTGATCAAACCACTAGTGGCTTGTAAATGTATGACCTTAGTAGAAAAGAAACGAACAGACAAACGTAACCCTTTGAGGTACGACACCCGCGCCCACTGTAACTCTTAATATCGAAAGTCCCTGCGAAATCTAAGCCCGTATGAATACCCATGAGCTGATTTTGAGATCGTTTCTTGAAGATCGTGCAGATCTTACAATTATGAATTACGGATCGTATCATTTTTTTAACTTTTGAAATCCAGTATTGAGGTCTAATGTTCATGGACAAACTGAACATACAGACGTGTAAACCTACAATTGTTCGGAAGAATTATGGGATGGCGTTCAGATTCGGTAGTATCTTTGGATGCACCAAGTCGTCCACCCGTTTTCACTACTTCGTCTTCATCAAGATATGGAGTGAGCGAAAATATTTCGCTTTTAGATCCAATTGGTGTTTTGGATTGCAAACTTGAAATTTCTGATCCGTAATATTGCTTCTGAGCAAGTTTTATTAAACGCGTTGTTGTAGCTTTAATTTCATCTGAGGAAATTAAATAAGATTCATGTTGGCTACAATCTTTCGTTTTAGAATGCGTTCTATGAAAAACCTGAGTATATATGAGATAACTCTTAAAGCCCTAGGAAGATTTGAAAAACTATCGAGAATATTATTAATATTGCTTGAAATTGCGGTAGCATGTACTTGCACGCGTTTTTCTTCAATATTTGTGGTAAAATTCAAATCTTGTGTTGGCCACTTTTCCTTCTCTTCTTGGATCAAAGAAGGACCCTGCCACCACAGAGAATTTTTGACTAAATCCTCGGCTAGTATTCCTCTACTGGCTAAATCTGCTGGGTTTGTACCTGAATCCACGTGATACCACGATGAACTTCCAACTTTGTCGACGATTTTTGTAATTCGATGCGCAACGAAAGTAGACCATGAGCACGGAGGTTTTCGTATCCAAGCCAGCACGATTGTCGAATCTGTCCACAGGTGAATGTTTTGTTGACCTAAATCAAGGTTAGCGCAGATAGATTTGGTTATCTCCGCTAATAATACAGCACCGCAAAGTTCCAGTCGAGGAGGTGAGATGGTTTTGATTGGAGCTACTCTTGTTTTTGCCAAAAGCAGATTCACAAATATGCCGTCGTTGGTTTCCACTCTCAAATACACGGCTGCACCATACGCTTTCTCGGAGGCGTCGCAGAATCCGTGGATTTCGACCTTTTCTGTTGGAGAAAAGGCTACCCAACGCGGTATTCATATTTTGTCGATATCCTTGTACGTAATGATAAAATTTTTCCACCTGTCTAATGTTGAAGACGAAACGGTTTCATCCCAGGCAGTACCCTCTAACCAGATATTTTGCATAATCATTTTTGCCCCGATAATTGTTGGAGCTAGCCACCCTAATGGATCGAAGAGTTTTGCGATAGTAGGTAGTATCGCTCTTTTTGTGGGCTCGGTGTTTTCTTCTATAGGTTTTGCTATGAAGTAAAACTGATCGGAATGAGCATTCCACCTAATACCGAGCGCCTTTACACTATTGAATCTTAAAATTCTAAGAAATATTCGCTCAGAAAATGAGCTTTGGGAATACCATGTAATATTTCACTGGAATTTGAAGTCCATTTTCGTAATGGAAAACCAGCTGAACTTAAAACCCCGGAAATTTCATCTCTTGCTCTGATCGCAGATGCTATAGTATGCCCTACCGAAAGAACGTCGTCGACATAAATATTTTTTCGTAGGATATTTGAGCCGATTGGATGAGATTTTTCGGAATCATCAGCCAGTTTAAGTAAAATCCTTATTGCTAGATAAGGAGCACAATTGATACCAAATGTCACTGTTTTGAGCTCATACTGACTGATTTGATCATCTGGACTTGAGCGGAAAACTATTCTTTGCTATCTTGTATGATTATCATATACTAGGATTTGCCTAATAATCTTCTCAATATCGCTATTGAAGACGTATCTAAAAAGTCGCCAGCGAAGAATTAGTGTTGGTAGATCAGCCTGAAGCACAGGACCAGGAAAAAGAACATCGTTCAGGCTGACACCATTCGACGAGTGCAGAAGCATTGAAAACAACTCTAACTTTGGTAGAGATGCTTTCTTCTTTTATTACTGCTTGATGTGGTAAATAGTTATTATCGACTGAATTGGCCAATTGAATTGAATCTAATTTTGACATATGACCCATAGTCTCATATTCTAATATGACTCTATTGTACTCTTTCTGTAAATCGAGATTTTTTCAAAGACGGGTTTCATTTTTATAGATCTCAGAGCACGCTATTCTTAATGATGGACCTAGATTTATCTCTCCTGGGAATTCTGACCTAAACGGAAGCGACACAATGTATCTTCCGCCAGAATTCCGCTGCATTGTACGTTGATACAATTCCTCACAAAATGTACCTTCCGGTGTGGAGGCTTTAGATTTCGGCGTGTCTTCGAGCTTCCAAAATGACCTTAGCTGCTTGTCTAAAGCCACTTCATTGTAAAAGGATACCCGATTATGATTGGTTGGACTGGCTGCATCAGCACGACCATTCCGTATCCAACCAAAGACAGTTTCTTGAGCTAAAATAGTGCTAAGAATATTTTTTTTGATACCGTCTAATATGATTTGCGGATAAATATCCCCGCCCAGAACAAGATCAACTGGCTCATTCACGAAGAAACGTTTATCCGCAAGCAAGAGATCAGGGAATGCTTGTTGTGTTAATGCACTAACATCGCATGTTGGCAAATTACCTGTCAAATTGGGTAGAACTAGAACTAATGCGTCAATAGAAATTAGTGAGTCAACTGGGGACCGCAACTGAATGGCGCATGCCTCTTTTACCTGCGCAGAAACTGAATTATTTATGCCCGAAACTTGAGCATGCATCTTTCGAGTTGGCAGGTTGATTCTTCGTCTGAGTCTTTCAGTGATAAAAGAGCATTCAGATCCCGAATCTATGAGAGCTCTGGCCGAAAAATCTGTACCATTATAATGAATGGTGACGCGAGCTGTGCCTAGTAAAACCCCTTTACTGGTATTAATAAAATTAGATTTTATAGTAGTTTTATTTTGCTGCTTTTTTTGTTTTGCAGATTCATTTTGAGATTGAGCTTGCCTTGAAGTGCACGGTTGCTCATTCGATAAATCTGCAGAATTATTAGCCTGTTTAGGTTTTTCCTTACCTGTCTGTAAATGCAGAAGGGTATTATGTCTTAAATGACAGTTGCTGCAATTGGATGCACTTGTACATTTAGACACTGAATGCCCCGATGACAGACAGTTTAGGCAGAAGTGATTTCTTTTTATGAAAGCAAGTCTTTCATTCGTGTTCAAATTTTTGAACTTTGAACACGCATAAATTTTTTGATCATTGCTTTGGCACATTTTACAAGTGCCTTTAGCTACACTTGATTGGAAAGCGCCAAGTTTCTTTCGGGGATGTTCAGAGACCTGCTTTGAATTTTGTACCTTTTGAGGTTTTGTACTCTTTATACCTCTTAAACCTGAGACTGATTCTAACGTTTGAAAACTATTTGTCAGAAATCGGTCCATATCCGTCCACTTGGAAGTTTCTGCCAATTAGATATGTCAATATGATGACTTACTAACGAGGATATGCAATTATTTATGTCCCTTTGTAATTTTTTATTGAATTACTGATTGAAGTTTGAAAAGAATCTTTAATTGGGTGTTGACTAATATTCTCTTATTTTCGTACCTGTCGCACACATTTTTCCAAGCTATATCAAAACCATCATTCGTCAATTCGCATTTCTTAACGATTTCTCTGGCTTCACCTTGGGTTTTTTGTATGAGATAATATAATTTTTGTACTGGCGACAGGCTTTTATTTAGAATATAATGGCCGTGAACATGTCACGAAAAGTTGGCCAAGACAAATAATCACCTTTGAATATATCACTGTCACAAGGTGCTAAATGCAAGTTGCGTGGCATGAAGGCAGCATCGTTTTCTTCTCTGCCTTCTCAAGTTTTTCTGCCAAGTCATTTATTTTGTCATACACCGCACAAAAACAGTATAGCACGACTTATTTTTTTTTCTAATTGCCGTAACATTCTTCTCAGATATATTTTCTAAATGTAGTAACGCATCATAAAAAGCTTCTTTAGCTTTTTCCCACATCGATTTCAACTCCTGCTTCTGAATTTTCAGCGAATTTTTGGAGTGTTCGCTAGTGGCTATGCTTAAAAATTCGATGTCGAACTCAATAATTGTGTCAACTAAGCGTTTATATGCTTCCATATTGAAAATTAAAAAAATCGAAGCAATTGATTTTTCAAAAAAAAAAAAGTACGTACACAGAGACAGAATCTGTGAAATTACCCAATTTGCTAATATAAAAATTAGAAAACGCTTTCCACCAACAAAAAGAACCCAACAAATCGAATAAAATTCTAATAAATTTACAGTAAAATTTCGCATGCAAAATATTTATTTTGAAACTAATAAAAAACCAGTGGACTGTATGAAATATATATATACGTATAAATATATGTGTTAAAAACAAAAGTAATTGCTCGCCAATCAACTATGTGCTTCTGTGTATGTATATATGTATAGCACAGAATCTATTTAAATCAAACGCAAGTGAAAAAACTGATCAGAGTTGGAGGAAAAATGTTCCGTCCACTAAATAAATGCTCAAATTAAATTGTTTGTTTTAAAAAATGGATTGGATATAAAAGCTGAGTGATTTGCGAAATAAATTTTTCTTAAATTCAACTGTGATGAACCAAACCCAAATTTAATTAAATTTTGAAAAATTACTTGCACTTTCCTATTAAAACATTCCCAAACACTGTTTGTACAAATTTTTGTGTGCGATAATGCTACACTGAAGACCCATAAGCCATGTCAAATATTATTTACCGTCGGCGGCAAGCAATACTTGATGGTCAAATGGGCTATTTGTACAAGGAAACATTGTATTTTATTTTTCACAAAATCACTCGCGCACTTTCCACTTTCACTAATTTATAATTAATTTGTGCACACTGCTGCTGATGTTGCCGCAAATATCTCCTCACAGAATAACTCCTCGAAAAACACCAAATATAGTGAATTTCCGCTGCTGCTGGCACGCAATATAATATTCAAAACACTGTGTTGGTACGCAAAATGGTGGCTTTATTAATATTTAAACACTGTGTGCTTGTTGATGCCGAAATGGTCGCTGTGAAAAACGGATTGGATGGACCAATGTATTGGCCGGGCCACAGCTCACGGATTGTACCGGTCAAGATATAGTGCAAAAAAGAAGAAAAGTTTGGTATTAGAATTTAATTAATATAATAGCTTTATTTAACATAAAGATTGTGCACAAAATTAATATATTTACAATTTTAGATTACCTTCTAGTTGGTGAAGCTGGAACTGTGGCGGGATATGTCCTTTCTCCTTCATGTGTTAAAACAAGTGAAATAAAAAATGTATAACAGGTCAATACCGTTTGCCAGTCAAACTGTTTATTTATTCCAGCGATGTTCTTTTGTATGGTTAACATAAACAGTTTGACTGGCACTGTTAACAATATAAGAAAAAGTGCGAGGGCGACCTTTTATGTTTTGAGTTTGCGCTGTTGGCCTAAACATTGTGGATGTCCTGTTTCCCACCAAACCGCCCAGGGTGGACGGGCACGTTACATATGAAAACCGCAAAGCCGAAAAATTTAAAGAAGAAGGGCTTAAACCTAGAAAAGCACCTGGGTCTGATGGAATACCAGCGGAGGTAATTAGGCTAGCTGCAAATAACTTCCCAGAACTTTACTCGAGGAAATAACATTCCCCACTATATAGAAGAGAGCACGACTGGTTCTCCAAAAGGGAAAGGAGATCCCAACTCTCCATCATCTACTGTCCCCTATGTATGTTGGACACGTCAGGGAAATTGATGGAGAGTATAATGAAGCATCACCTCACCAGAGCGTTAGAGGACGGCGGACGACTGTCTCCCAGACAGCATGGTTTTCGGAGGGGCACTCCACCATCGATGCCATAGCAGAAGTTATAGACGCTTTTAACTCAGCCAGGTGGGAGGGCATGCTTGAGGCACTTTCAATGTACGCCAATATTTGTTAGAAATTTTAAGGGAATACTTAAGAGACAGGTATCTAACGTATGAAACCACTCACGGTCGGTTCGTACTAGGTCCTGATCTCTGGAATATAACGACAGTCTTTTTCGATTAGACATGCCAGAAAGCACCTTCCTCGTTGCTTTTGCGACGACGTGGCAGCTGCGATAACGGCACCAAGTCGCGAGCTGGCACAGCTAAAATTAAACCAAGTCATGTTTAATGTAAATAGGTGGATGGCTGAGCACAGTATCCAGCTAGGAACAGCAAAAACGGAGATCGCCATCGAAAGAGCTGCGCGCACAATATTATTTGACTAGAGTAATGGCAAACACAGGTGGTCATGCACATGGAAGCTGCTTGCACCAGCCTCGGGCTCTATACTATTATACGGTGCAGAAATCTGGGCGAACGCAATGAAATACCAGAAAAAGCGACTCGCCCTCACCTCGGTCCAATGCAGAGGGGTGCACAGTGTTTCGACTGTATGGAGTTAGGTGGAAAAAAGTCAAAACCATTATAGTTGTGCTCCTATACTAACTTAATCATTGAAATTGGATTATACAAAAGTCCCATGCTTCTAATACAAAAAATTTTAGTGTGTGTGTCTACATATACATTAGGGTGATTCAAAAAAAAATTTTTCCCAACTCTTACCCTTTGAAATCCTTTTATCCTATTATCTTTAAAATAAGATTATGCTTTGTCTCAGATTTGCTCAGCAGTCGTTTATTTGATAAAAAAAGAACTACAACATACTTCTATATAAGGTTATCGTTCACTTATGTATTTACTGTAAATAAATATTTCAAAAATTGCAATCGTCTCTGACTATTTTTGACTTTTGCTTAATTTTCTTTCATTAAAAATGTTTTGGTTCCCTCCTCGGTTTTTTTTTTTGTAATAAACACTCGAATGTTTTTATCAGCGCATGGAGTGTAGACAACCCATAATCATAGTTTTCAGTCTTTGCAATGTAAGAAGCAACTGGTATGTTCATTTGACTAGGTATGGCACCGCAAATGTAACAATTTTTATTATTAAATTGTGGAGCTTTTCGACCGATTTTTTTAAATAAAACAATCGTTTATTTTCTCTTCTACACGTTTCGACACATATTCGCGTCTTGCTCAGGAAGAAATTAATAAATATACGAAAAACAAGACATTTATAGTAATCTAATTACATGATACATTGAAACAAATAACATTTTTTTCCATATTACACTTACTAAGTGTTGAAGACATGAGTCTCGATTAATTTAATCCCCTGTATATATGTATAAATTGCGTGCGGACGGCAACCCTACCCTTTCATCTTTTTCCTATAAAAAAGCGTATAAGAGAGTCACGTAACGGTCCTTTCAAAATTGTAAGCGGTCAAAAGCCGCTCTAATTGTTCTTCCCTTCATATAAGTTGAGTTAGTTGTGTTAGTTGTCTTTAACTACCGCCGCGTCCGCATCGCAATTATCTTTGAAAATACGAGTTGTCGTATAAAGCGATTTAAACCTAAATAAAGTTTATATTAAAGCACATGAAGTGCCAGTGTATTCAAAGTGCAGTGTTTTTATTTTATTTAAAAGGAAGATTCTCTCCTAACCCCCATATAGAATCATATTCATGGTCCTTCGCGGCCAAAAAAGAAACCGGCGACCTATATATAAAAACATTAAAAGCGGTAATAAATAGCGGCGGTCCGTAAAACACATTATTAACATAAATCAACAAAAGTGATCAATTATCTAAAAGCTAAACTTTGTGCTAAAGGAAAAAACAAAAACAACATACATGTATATATATATATATATATATATATACATATTGAAAATTACAGCACAAAAAGGTGTGTTACAGTGCCCATAAAGTGCGTTACAGGAAAAATACCTACATACCACTAAAAAAATCTTTGAGAATACCTACCCGAAAAAGTGATCTGAGTGGTTGATACTTATCCCGAAAAACAAAATCCATAAAAATAAATAAAAAGAGTAATACTTACGTGTGTACATACATACTTACCGTGTTTATATTTATTATATACTTACCTGGAAAAAATACTACATAAAGTAGAAAAAATTCATACTTACATCATATTTACTCTCCCTGCAAAAAGTAAAATAATCACAAGAAGAAATTTTTCAGAGAAAAAATATACATATTAAAAGAGTGGTACTTTAATATTGTACAAAAAGCGGTCTATGTATTTATACATACCTCCAAACGGACATTACACGGTCCATAAAGAAGTAGTAAGTGATACCTCAAAAATAAGGATCGAAAAAAAAAACACGACAAAAGCTACTCAACGAATTACAGCAATCAAAATTCTCAGGCATCCAGGAAGGTACAGTCCCAGACACAAAAAACAAAAAAAAAAAAAAAAACAACAGGTGGTATCAAGAAAATCGGTAAGTCTCAATATATATTTCGTAGGTAAATTAGTAGCGGTTTCTTCTGCGGTGTTTTAAAGTTGCTGAGCTTTAATTGCCCGTAAGAATATACTCTTAAAATTTTCACCCGCGGTATATACCTCAATATATAACTACCGCAAGTCCTATCTCTCAATCACTCACTCTCTAAAAACCAAAATCTCTTAAAAACCGCTACAATTATACATACGAAATATATTCTCTCATTTAATCTCATTTGTCACATTTTAATATACCCTTCCGTCATTACGGGTATATACCCCACGGGAACTCGTAAATACCTATCGGTACAAATACATAAAAATTTGTTCTCAAATTCATTGCCGCGCGTGTCCCTTAAAACGAATCACCCTTTTAACACTATCGCGTTAATTGCACTTAGCCACGTTAATAATATATTTCTATAATATATAATATACCCAATACTAGAGAAAAAAACGCATTAAATTTAGTATACGGTCTCTCCCATCCCACATATTAAAATAACGCCACCGCCGGCATATAATAAGTGTACATACCGATATATATATACAAATAATAAGCTGCACTTCGTTTAAAGTCACTCAATTCTCTGCAACTATCAATAGGTGTGTGTACAGTTTGAAGATCCATACAAGCATACACTTAAAACCACCACCTTTTCTCTCCCATAAAAATTGGATACAGTGGTGGCCCAATAAAAAGTACCAAAATATTTTTTTTGCGCTTTTGGTGGAACATTTTTTTTTGCATTCAAGCAAACAAGAATTCTTCTACACTCAAGCCCGTTTTCCCGTTTTTTTTAATAAACGCTCGCTCAACTGAAAAATAAAACAAGGCAAACAATTTCCCCATCTAGAAAAAAAAGGATTTTTGACTAGTTTTTGCGTACACAATTATGCCTACCGAAAAAACTATTGCCACTAAAAGTGACATAGCATATGACCATAATTTTGAAAACTTTATTTTTGAAAGCAATAAGCTGGAGGCATTCTACGCTAAATGGTTATCAGCTCTCATAAACGACCTTGCCCCAATATTGCTTAATGTAAAATTAGAGCAGCTCGACAAACTCTGGGATGCCTTAGTCCTCTCCTTCAAGGCCGTTTCTCGTTCGGCAGCTCATGCGGAATCCAGTGGGGCAGTCGAGCAAAAATATCACAAATGCTCAGAAAGTTTCGAGCAGTGCAAAACCCAAATTTTAGAAGCATTACAACTTCTACAGGCTAGTTCCCAGGCTCAAACATCCAGTTCTCAACTGCAAAGTTCAGTTCAAATCTGCGTCATTCCCGGCACTTTGGAAAGAGTCTTTTATTATACCCCTGCATAAAAAGGGTAGTAGGTCAAAAGTTGAAAACTACAGGGGAATTGCTAAACTTTCAGTCATTCCTAAAGTCTTTGAACAGATTGTTACCAGTCAACTCCAATATCAGTGTTCTAGTCTTTTATCTCCATGCCAACACGGTTTTATTCGTCAAAGGTCAACCACTACAAATTTGCTTGTATTCACTCTATAGTTATGGAAGGATTTTTAGCGAACAAGCAAACGGATGTCATCTACACGGACTTCAGCAAAGCATTTGATACCATCAACCATGAGCTGCTTATTCATAAGCTTGATTTACTGGGCTTTCCGTTTCACCTATTAATGTGGCTGAAAAGCTATCTTCTAACCGGACCCAAAAAGTCCTGTTCAAGTGCAGTCTGTCGGAATAGTTCGGAGTTTCCTCCGGCGTACCCCATGGAAGTAATCTAGGTCCTTTGCTCTTTGCACTTTTCATTAATGACTTGCCACAGACAATATTATATTCCCTTACTATAATGTATGCCGATGATGTAAAACTTTGCTACACTTACTGTCTTACCGATTTGAGTTGCTTGGATATTCCTCAGGCCGACTTGGAGTCGTTCCAATGTTGGTGCACAACAAATTTACTAGCTTTAAATTGCTCTAAATGTAAGCATATGACATTTCACCTAGTGAAGCCAGCATTGAAATCTTATGAAATAGAGGGTACGCCTTTGGAGCGTATATCTATTGCAAATGATCTATGTGCCCTTTTTGATCCGAAATTGAATTTTAACATGCATATTTCATCTATAGCCAACAAAGCGTTGGGTTTACTTGGAGTTGTGCCAATCGCAAAGTGAATAGTTATGTTTGTGAATAGGGATACTACGTCCAAAGATATTAGAGTTTCGTCAACTTCAATTGTTAGGTTTTTGATGTTTTCTTTTGGTCGTTGTGAATTCTTTATACTGTATTTGTCCGAAACGATGTTTTGTAGTATCTGACCTTCGTATTTTGATAATCTCGAGCATGGTACGTTCACCGAAGAAGA
Source organism: Eurosta solidaginis (assembly GCF_040869045.1). Taxonomy (NCBI): domain Eukaryota; kingdom Metazoa; phylum Arthropoda; class Insecta; order Diptera; family Tephritidae; genus Eurosta; species Eurosta solidaginis. The sequence continues at coordinate 47,278,526 of NC_090324.1, forward strand.
AATTGGCCGCGGAGGTATGTTTTCTTTATGAACTTTAGATAATCCATATATTCTCGACGCTGTAGCTGCTGGGCACGAAAAGTCGTGTTTTTCTTTCAAATTAATGCTTTGCGTTTTGTAGAGGTCATTCAGGATCTTGTTATTTTTACGTAATAGAAATTGGGTAGGATCAGTTGTTATGGCTTTATACGTTAGCTTGTCATTCAAGAGGTCTTTCATTTTGTCTTCGTACTCTGATTTGTACATCATCACAGACTTACTACCTTTATCCGCGTTCGTGATGACTATAGAGTCCTTATGTTGTTTTAAGAACCGTTTGGTTTCTTCATAGATTTGCAATATGAATTTCTTTTTCGGACTGTTTCTAAATTTATTTTTGAAGTTGTTTACCCTGGTTGCAAATTTGCATCTAACTAAGTCTTTCTCTCTATCATCTGGCATCGTCTGTATGCCTTGTTCGATATCTGCTATTAAATGTAAGGGCGAGAAAATCTTTTTCGAGATGGGAAGCGCGAATTTATTACCAAGGGAGAGTAGCCACCGGCACTCTGTTGGAATGTTAATCTTTGTCTTGTTCGTGAATCAATCTTCATTATATTTCAAATTATGTTTTTCAAAGTTTTCTTTTATTGCAGTGAGCAGTTTTTATTTAGATTTATTTCAATTTTCTTTTTGGTAACCTCTAAATATTGATTTTGAGATGCAACTATTGAGTTATACTCCTTTTCATTCAAAATTTCACCTATTGTTTGCTTGGTTTTCTTATAAGAATATTAACCATTTTAATTTTTATATTTGCCTCTTTGATTTCTATGTTTAGTACTTTTATTAAAAATTGGTTTTCTATAGTTTCATTTCCTTCTTCGGTGTTTCAAGTTTAAATCCCAATACTATTGTAACGTAGCGTTACAATAACGTAGCCCCCTGTATTTCCTTATTCACTTAAACCTGATCCTCCCTGTATTTACTTTTCTATAGCATATCCAACAACCACTTGTACTTATTCTTTTATAGCATAGTCAACAACCACTGATAGCAAACCAATGAAAATTACAATAATTGTGTGTTGACTTCTCAACCAGTTTGCGGCACCACCCATATAAACATCGAATTTGCATTTTTGCAATTCAGTCCTCGCAGGTGAGCCAGCGGGAGTGGTTGTCTTTTTAAAGACAAAATAACCACTTCGGCTAGCTAGCTGAGTGGAAGGGGCGCTGTCATGGCGTAGGTCACCCTCCATCAGGGCTGGACGACGCGAGTGGTGTCTTCGGACTACTTTTCCCTCCGTCGCCCACCTTGGTGCTTGAGCGGCCCGCTGGCTCAATGAACAAATCCCCTCTTCCCCCCTCAGCACGGGCTGCATGGAAGGGGCGCCGTCATGGCGCGGGTCACCCTCCACCAGGGCTGGACGACGCGAGTGTTGTCTTCGGACTACTTTTCCCTCCGTCGCCCACCTTGGTGCTTGAGCGGACCGCCGCCTCAATGACCCAAGGCAACCCTCCCCCTCAGCTGTGGTTTAATAGGCTGGCCGGAGCGGTGGGACCACTCCCACTAGTTAGCTAGGGAGAAGAGGGTGCGGCCGTGACGACGAGAGTGGTGTCTTCGGGCTACTTTTCCCTCCGTCGCCCTGGATCGGTAAGGAATGACCCGCTGCCCGAACGACCGCACGACCCCTCTATATAGTTCTGGTTTCAGCCGTGAGCCGATGCGTGAGCACAGGGGCTACCGCTGTGCCGTTAAAGTGCACTTCCCCTCCGCCCACGGGTCGACCCAAGGTGCCCGGCTGGTACAACTCCGCCCCCCTTACCCACCTTCTACTAGTGTGCAAGTAGGGAGGCGGGGGTGTCCAGCGGTGAAACCAGCACTAACGAGCCCTCGCAGTCTCTTCCCCAGGTGACCTATCCCGCGGAATACCGATCAATCCGATACCGTCAACCGACCCCGCACGGTACGAGCCGCCGCTGTCCAGGTAATCACCATCGCCAGCCTATTTCCCCTCTCACCGCAGCTCTGGTACGCGCTCCGTAGCCCACCGCCATTGCCGTCGCATCGTCGCCCCTCTGGTGCCGCCGCTGCTTCCATCCCGCCGGTGCTACGCCGACCGTTGGCTGTCCGCCATACTACCGCCGTGCCCATACCGCCTTGCTGGTGCCGCCGCGGTCACGCCAATCACTGGCCGTTCGCCGTCTAACCGCCATTCAGCCGCTGCTCGTAAGCCGTCTACCATCCTACCGCCGTTAAGCCGCTGCTACGACGACCGTTGGTCGTTCGCCATCCTACCGCCGTTAAGCCGCTGCATCCGTCACGCCGCTGCTACGACGACCGTTGCCCGTCTGCCATCCTACCGCCGTTAAGCCGCCGCATCCGTCCCGCCGCTGCTACGACGACCGTTGGCCGTCTGCCATCCTACCGCCGTTAAGCCCCTGCTTCCATCCCGCCGCTGCTACGAAGACCGTAGGCCGTTCGCCATCCTACCGCCGTTAAGCCGCGACTACGACGACCGTTGGCCATCAGCAGTCTCATCGCCGTTAAGCTGCTGAATCCGTAAGGCCGCTGCTACGACGACCGTTGGCCGTCTGCCATCCTACCTCCGTTAAGCCGCTGTTTATATCCCGCCGCTGCATCCGTATCGCCGTACCAGTCCGTCCCTTACCGGCCGTTCAACCGCCCTACCGAACTTCTTCTAGTCCAACGACCGCTAGCCGCCGATCCGCCCCTCATCATCTTGCGACGGAAAGCTGCTGCCCGCCTAATATCTCCAGCCGTGTGAGCGTGTGTTCGTGATATAAATATCGTGTATTTATTCAGTAGGGGTTTGTGGGACCTTTACTCGACTCTGGATTGACTGAGCGTTACCCCAGCCTTAGACAAAACCACCTCATAAATGGCGCCCGAGCAGGGACCCTCCTCCGCAGAGGACCGTGGAAAAACAAACACAACAACCACCAACACTGCCGGGGTGGGTTTGACGAACACACCATCAGAAACAACCAACACGCCGGCCCCCGAAATTATGATGCGGAATACCGAATCACTCAATTGGATCTACTTACTGAAAACGGAGAGGCTGATAGAGGAGTGTAAGAAGCATAGCCTTCCCGTGGAAGGCCAAACCGTAGCCGATCTACGCCGCGTACTGTGCACGTACGTGCAAGCAAAACGCACGAGGAAATCAAGTGAAGACCGACTGAAGGAGTTGGAGAAGGAAGTAGAAGGGGACGAAGGGAAACCAGTGAAACTACCAACACCGACACTAAACATCACCCCAACACAACCGACCAAGTCAATAACCGCCATATAGGTACAAAATTCCCTCTCGAATGCGCATGAGAGAGAACGCGCGCAACTGAAACGAGACGAAATGAGCACCAGTGAGCTAATGAATACCGTCCGCCACTGGGATCTGAATTTTTCGGGAGAGGAGACGCTGCACGAATTTCTGGAGAGAATAGAGGAGCTCGCCGAATGCTACTGCATCCCCGTCGACCGGCTCCTCCTAACGCTGCCGGAACTGCGTGGCAAAGCACTACAATGGTACCGCATCCGTAAGCAACAAATCAACCACTGGAGTGATTTTCTAAGGGAGGTGAAATTTTTTTCCTGCCTAAGCGTCATCTTCAACATTTAGAAGAGGCCATCCGAAAACGAGGGCAATAAGGCCGAGAAAAAGCCAAGGACTACGTCTTCGCATTGGAAACGCTGATCCGCCAGCTTCCGGCAATGTGCAAGGAAAATCACATCGAGCGAATATACGATGGCGTACACGTTGAATACCGCCTCTTCGTCAAGCGCAGTGAGTTTAAGACGATCGATAAGCTCCTGGAAATAACGGACGAATATGAGCTGCTAAAAAGCGAGGAAGCAAAACAGGACAAAGAGGCGATCCACAGCCTGTATCATCTTCAAAAGGATTGCGATAGCAAGGAGTACTACTGGCGCTGCAGGGAACGCGGACACTGCCTCTTTCAATTCAGGGGCCGCTGGAGAATGTTCTGCTCCAAGTGTGGACAAGACAACATCCTCTCCAGGGACTGCCTATGCCCTTCGACCAACCAATCCACCGACAACAACACATCTAGAATGCCGTCAAGTTATGGGAGAGGAAGCCGCCTAGCATTATTTGTGCGGCCACAGAAGCCTATTCAACAACCAGCCTGCGATCCCGCTGCCGAAATGCAAGTAGATGCCCGTTTCTATATACCAATAACCATCGAGGGCATGAGCTTGCACGCGCTAGTGGACACCGGCGCCACACTTTCATACGTCGATTAGTCAATACGAAATCACCTGGAGAGAAGCAACATCAAACCACGTCTTAACAGGCGGAGCGTCCAATTGGTAGACCAGACGTGTGTCTATAGTTCGAATTCCTACACAGCAAGGATTACGTACCAAGGACGAACGACCAACACAATGATGTCCGTCATCCCGAACCTGGCAGAACGGATGATCTTAAGAATGGACTTTTTACGGGAAAGAGGAATGACCCTCACGCTAGATGGCCAGCCGTTAGAAGTCACCTTGACCAGAAGATCAGCCGAGTTAGACACATTATGTGCAATGACCAGCTGGGAACACGCGAAGAATGGCCAAAATTCGGAGCAGGAAACTTTTCCAGCGCCCCACCAGAAGCGATCGAGCAAAACCGGTAGGCCAATTACCGCAGCCGATCATTCGACCATCCGTAAACATAACCGACCGCTGAAGCAACGCTTCTACGCCCGTTGCCCGGCTATACAAAAATACAACCGCAATAAAGTGTACCAAAAAAAGAGCGCCGAATGCGATATTCAATACGCTCTCCCGCCGCCCGTTACAAAACACCGACACACCGACAGAAAAATCAGACATAGTTTACACAATAAAAAGCGACAGAGTAGAGCCCGGTGAAATTATTGGCAACCATGCAATAACCGCAGCCATGGGAAATAGTAGCCGTCGATTTCGTGCCACCACTACCACGTTCCAAGCATAGAAGCAATTACCTCCTCGCCATGATCTACAAAGTCTACAAGTAGGTGGAGTTAATCCCGGCGCGCCAAGCAAAAACAATAAGCGTTAGGGATAAGAGGGTGCGGCCGTGGCGCGAGTCACCCCTTGCTGCACCAGGACGACGAGAGTGGTGTCTTCGGGCTACTTTTCCCTCCGTCGCCCTGGACCGGTAAGGAATGACCCGCTGCATAAACGACCGCACGACCCCTCTCCATAGCTCTGGTTTCAGCCGTGAGCCGATGTGTGCGCACAGGGGTTACCGCTGTGCCGTTAAGGTGCTCTTCCCCTCCGCCCACGGGTCGACCCAAGGTGCCCGGCTGGTACAACTCCGCCCCCCCTTACGCACCTTCTACTAGTGTGCAAGTAGGGAGGCGGGGGTGTCCAGCGGTGAAACCAGCACTAATGAGTCCTCGCAGTCTCTTCCCCAGGTGACCGACCCCGCGGAATACCGATCAATCCGATACCGTCAACCGACTCCGCCCGGAACGAGCCGCCGCTGTCCAGGTAATCACCATCGCCACCCTACTTCCCCTCTCACCGCAGCCCTGGTACGCGCTCCGTAGCCCACCGCCACTGCCGTCGCATCGTCGCCCCTCTGGTGCCGCCGCTGCTTCCATCCCGCCGGTGCTACGCCGACCGTTGGCTGTCCGCCATACTACCGCCGTGCCCATACCGCCTTGCTGTTGCCGCCGCGGCCACGCCAACCACTATCCGTTCGCCGTCCAACCGCCATTCAGCCGCTGCTCGTAGGCCGTCTGCCATCCTACCGCCATTAAGCCGCGGCATCCGTCCCGCCGCTGCTATGACGACCGTTAGCCGTTCGCCATCCTACCACCTTAAGCCGCTGCTACGACGACCGTTGGCCATCCGCCGTCTCACCGCCGTTAAGCTGCTGCATACGTAACGCCGCTGCTACGACGACCGTTGGCCGTCTGCCATCCTACCGCCGTTAAGCCGCGGCATCCGTCCCGCCGCTGCTTCCGTACCGCCGTACCAGTCCGTCCCTTACCCGACCGTTCAACCGCCCTACCGAACCTCCCCTACTCCAACGACCGTTAGCCGCCGCTCCGCCCCCTCACCATCTTGCGACGGAAAGCTGCTGCCCGCATAATATCTCCAGCCGTGTAAGCGTGTGTTCGTAATACATAAATATCGTGTATTTATTCAGTAGGAGTTTGTGGGACTTTTACTCGACTCTGGATTAACTGAGCGTTACCCCAGCTTTAGACAAAACCCACCTCATACAATTTTACTTGTCTTACCCTTTAAATGTGGTGGTGTGATCCCATAGTCCTTACATTTAAGTAAAAATTTTAGTCGCTGTTGTTGTCTTGCGAGAGTCAGATGGTGTTTTTTGTATTCTTTAATTAGTTGGCAGGTGCCTATATTGTATTTGTACCTTATATGATGGAAAAAATGTTTCATCTTGCTCCTTTTTTGTTTTTCGTATTTGCTGCTTCGGGGTAGCTCTCCGATCAGTTTTAATTATTTTATATTAGGCCAGGTCGTAAAGTTTAATTATTAATATAAGGAGCTTTTCGGCCGATTTTTTGAAATAAAACAATCGTTTATTTTCTCTTCCACGCGTTTTGACGCATATTCGCGTCTTCATCAGGAAGGCTTTAGTAAATATACGAAAAATAAGACATTTATAGTAATCTAATTACATGATACATGACTGAGCACAGTATCTAGCTAAGAACAGCAAAAACGGAGATCGCCATCGAAAGATTAATGTCAAACACAGGTTGTCCAAAGCCATGCACAACGTTGCTGATTGCACCAGCCTCGGGCTCTATACTTTTATACGGTGCAGAAATCTGGGCACGCGATTAAATACCAGAAGAAGCGACTCGCCTTCACCTCGGTCCAACGCAGAGGGGCGCACAGGGTTTCGACTGTATCGAGTTAGGTGGAAAAAAGTCAAAACCATTATAGTTGTGCTCCTATATTAGCTTAACCATTGAAATTGGATTATAAAAAAGTCCCATACTTCAAATACAAAAAATTTTTGTGTGTGTGTCTACATATACATTAGGGTGATTCAAAAAAAAAAATTTCCCAACTCTTACCCTTTGAAATCCTTTTATCCTATTATCTTTACAATAAGATTATGCTTTGTCTCAGATTTGCTCAGCAGTCGTTTATTTAGTAAAAAAAGAACTACAACAAACATACAACATATAAGGTTATCATTCACTTATGTATTTACTGTAAATAAATATTTCAAAAATTGCAATCGTCTCTGACTTTTTTTGACATTTGCTTGATTTGGCTTTTTCTCTCATTAAAAATGTTTTGGTTCCCTCCTCGGTTTTTTTTTTTTTTTTTAATAAACCCTCGAATGTGTTTTATCTGCGCATGGAATGTAGACAAACCACAATCATTTTTCAGTCTTTCCAATGTAAGAAGCAACTGGTATGTTCATTTGACTAGGTTTGGCACCGCAAATGTAACAATTTTTATTATTAAATTATGGATCTTTTCGGCCGATTTTTTGATACAAAACAATCGCTTATTTTCTCTTCTACGCGTTTCGACGCATATTCGCGTCTTGCTCAGGAAAGCTTTAATAAATATACGAAAAACAAGACATTTATAGTAATCTAATTACACGATACATTGAAACAAATAACATTTTTTTCCATATTACACTTACTAAGTAAACAATTATTAAATATTACATCCGAGTATAATCAATGCAAAATTATATATATAAAAAACACCGCACATCTTCCCTTTTCCAAGCTTAAACATTTTGTGTGATCGCAGTAGCATATGCGCAATTTATGTTGTCAACGTCTTCTTTAAAATTCGTTGCTTTGTTAAATTGTTGTTGTCTCCGTAACCCTTCTAGCGTCATCCTTCTTCTTGTTCTGTTCTCCACATCCAATATTTTTGTATTATTAGAATCAGCTGTGTGGTTATTTTCTATCAGGTGTTGCGCTAATGCTGTAGTGTATTTGTTATTTTTGGCATCTGATTTATGATCGCTTACCCTTGTTTCAAGTGATCTTTTTGTTGTGCCAATGTAAACTTTATTGCAGCTTTCCCCTTGTTTGCCTTTGCACTGTATTTCATACACTACGTTGTGTAGTTTTTCTTTATTAATTTTTTCCTTTGTTTTTGTATATGCTGCGATTTGTGTGATGCGTTTTGTCTGCGTTGCTTAAATTGTTGCTTTTGATAATTTTACATAAAGTGTTGTTGTCCGTTAGTTGAGGTACATATGTGACGCCAATGTATATTTTGTTGTTGTATCTTCACTTTCTGTATTGATATTGCAGTTTCCCGTTTTGTTTTTCGCTGCAGTTATAAATGCTTCTATTAATGCATTAGGGTAGCCATTTTTTTGGAGAATGTTTTTTTATATTCCTCTTGTTTTCTTCCATGAACTCCTGGTCGCTCAGGGAGTAGACTTTCTTAATAAAACCTATGGCCGCGTTCTTCTTTTGACTCCGTGGGTGGTTCGACAAATAGTGGATCATTCTCGATAATGCTACGGCTTTCTTATACCAATTGGTCCTTATTTTGTTCTCTGTATTATGGACCTCTATATCTAGGAAGACTAATTTATTGTTCGTTTCTCTCTCCAGGGTGAATTTTATTTTGGTATGTTGTCCATTGAATATTTTTAGTATCTCTTCCACGTCATTAATCTTAACTATAGCGAACATGTCATCTACATATTTTGTATTTAACATGTATGTCCTTAGATCTTAGCTCAGTGATGCTGTCGTCAATAATCTTGTCCAACCCAATATCTGATATGGTTGGTGATAAGGAATTGCCCATTGGCATACCATATGTTTTTGGTAGAAGGTCCCATCGTGTACGAAATAATTCCTTCCCTCAACCAAAACTCGAGAATTTTGAGAAATTGCGTTTTTGAGATTTTTGTGTGGTTTTGTAAACCTGTCCATTGTTTCGTGATTGTGTCAAACGCAAAGTGAATAGGTATGTTTGTGAATAGGGATACTACGTCCAAAGATATTAGAGTTTCGTCATCTTTAATTGTTAGGTTTTTAATGTTTTTTTTAGTCGTTGTGAATTCTTTATTTTGTATTTGTCCGAAACGTTGTTTTGTAGAATCTGACCTACGTATTTTGATAATCTCGAGCATGGTACGTTCACCGAAGAAGAAATTGGCCGCAGAGGTATGTTTTCTTTATGAACTTTAGGTAATCCATATATTCTCGGCGCTGTAGCTGCTGGGCACGACAAGTCGTGTTTTTCTTTCAAATTGATGATTTGCGTTTCGTAGAGGTCATTCAGGATCTTGTTATTTTTATGTAATAGAAATTGGGTAGGATCAGTTCTTATGGCTTTATACGTTAGCTTGTCATCCAAGAGGTCTTTCATTTTGTCTTCGTACTCTGATTTGTACATCATCACAGTCTTACTACCTTTATCAGCGTTCGTGATGACTATAGAGTCCTTATGTTGTTTTAAGAACCGTTTGGTTTCTTCATAGATTTTCAATATGAATTTCCCTTTCGGACTGTTTCTAAATTTATTTTTGAAGTTGTTTACCATGGCTGCAAATTTGCATCTACTATGTTTTTCTCTCTATCATATGGCATCGTCTGTATGCCTTGCTCGATATCTGCTATTAAATGTAAGGGCGAGAAAGTCTTTTTCGAGATGGGAAGCGCGAATTTATTACCCATTTATTTACTTGTCTTACCCTTTAAATGTAGTGGTATGATCCCATAGTCCTTACATTTAGTAAAAATTTTCGTCGTTGTTGTTATCTTGCGAGAGTCATATGGTGTTTTTTTGTATTCTTTGATTAGTTGGCAGGTGTCTATATTGTATTTGTACCTTATATGCTGCAAAAAATGTCTCATCTTGCTGATTTTTCTTTTCGTATTTGCTGCTTCGGTGTAGCTCTCCGAACAGTTTTAATTATTTTGTGAGGTGGGTTTCGTCGAAGGCTGAGGTAAGCTCAGCCGCTCCAGGGTCAGGCGAAGGTCCCACTAACCTTTTCCAATTAATAACACAAGTAGTTGTTGTTTTGTTCCCGCACACGCACACACACACGATGCGGCTTTTGCCTTTCGATGCCGGCAGCCTTTAATCCCAGAGAGAGAGAGAGAGAGAGAGATATAGAGATGCCACGGATGATAGCGCAGGAGCGACGGAAGCGGTTCTTAGAGAACGGTGGCGATGATCTGCAAAAAGTATCTTACCCCCAGAGAAAGCTTACTCGGATAGGTTCAGGCGGATTACGGTGGTGCTCCTACGGCTAATGATTGACGGCGGCGGGCAAGAAGGGCGCAGTTTCACCTAGGTGAAGTATAAAGTTTATATTAGTACTATCCAACGTATAGCTGTATTTGTATACATGGGTTCTGGGTAGATTCAGTACCCCACTCAGGGAGCCTCGGACGAGAGTCCTAGCGACCATGAGCGGTGTAGTGGACTCCACCATTGCATTCAGCTCGGCACCCCAATCAGGAGTCGGGGGAGGAAGATGCTCCTCGGCCACCCTGAGTGGACTGTCCGCGCCTCATGCCATCCCCCATTTGTTGCTTGGTAGACCCAGTACACCTCGCAGGGAGCCTCGGACAAGAGTCTGAGCGACCGTGAGGAGTGTGGTAAGGTCCACCGTTGCATATGGGTCGGCACCTCACCCAGGGAGCGGGGGAGCGAGATGATCCTCGGCAACCCTGGGTGGACTGTCCGCGACAAATGCCACACGTATTAATATGTATTGGACCTGGCATGTCCCTCAGGTGGAGCCCAGGACAGGTCCTGGACGCGCCTTGGGGGAACTACCCGTGCCCATCCGTCCTTCAAGGTAGAAAGGGAGCATATCCCCTTCTACCCCGTGGGACGTTGTGCAAAGATTGGTTTCCCATAGGTGAGGGGGGGGGGAGATCCATGAGCCCGATGGGTTCGCTAGGAGTCTTCCCCGTTCACCTTGTGGCCCCTTTGATACCTACCATTGGAAATTTGGCCTCAGCCTCACTTACCTAGGTGAAGTATGCAGTGAGTGGTGGCGTTTGCCATTTCATACTTGTTAGCGTATAAAATGGTTAAGAATTCAGCTCATCAATAACTCCTCGTTATGATAGCGAATGAAAAATGCACGCCAGATAGTCACTACTATACATGCTGAGTATGTTTGGTTGTTCGCTGTTGGTACTTGGCATACTATGTGCCGGTGGTTGTTCGCTGTGCAAGGTGATCGTAGGGTATGTATATTTACATGGTATATTTTGTGCGGATGGTTGTTCGCTGCGCAGGGCGATCGTAGGGTATGTATATTTAAATGCTAGGGTATGTACATATTTAATGTTAGGGCTTGTGATTGGGTTATTGTGACGTAGCATTTTGCTACGTTACAGTCCCCCTCCCACTTCAGGGAAGAGAGGATTCGGCATTCGAGAGTTTGTGACCCTAAGGTCTGCACTACCTTGGACCAAGTGGTCCTGGTATATTTTACCACCTCGGGGGGGGGGGGGGGGGGGGTTGTGGCTCGTTCGACGTACGTGTGTGTGTGTTTGTTGTCCGGTATATATATTTTTTTTTTTTTTTTTTTTTTTTTTTATGTACTTCTTTAAATATATTATTATATTTTGTTTCTAAATTATACAATTATATACGATAGCTCACAGTGAAAGAAAGCATTTTACATGGTATTTGATATTTTTTTTTTTGTGTAAAAAAAAATCTCTTACAGTTTAATAGAAATTATTTGTAGTGTGGATACAAGAATTCAGCGTAAGTAAAAAAATATTGTACATTGTATTGTATATATATAAAAAATATTCGTATAAAGTTGAACATTTTGACATGTATGTAGAAAAAACATGCGTATTACAGCAGTATTATATGTATATTCTTTTCCCAACTTATATATTCAAGAAAAAAATTCTTTCTCCAATAGTGTGTGTTTTTTTGTATTGTATATATAAAAAATAATTCGTATACAGGTATATTATAATTTTTGTTTGATTTTTTTTCCAAAAAAAAGAAATCTTACTTAAAAAGAAAAAATATATATATATAGATAAGGAGATGCACAGGTCACTCCTTGAATCGCATTATTTTCTTCTGCCCCGCAATTTTTACTAACGGGTGGTCTGCGTCCATCTGTGTGCAGTACACATGTTGCTTTCCATATCGGAAGTGCCATCGGGGTGTATTTTTCCTCGGTCGTTTCACGCATTGTATTTTATTGAAGATTTTCTCTGCTTCTTCTTTGCTCAATTTGCTTGGTGCCTTGCTGGTGTTCTCCTCGTTTTTTCTTGTTTCGGTGGGCTGAGCTGTTTTGCCTACTTCCTTTTTACCGTTTGCTGCGTCGTCTGTGCACTCGCTTATGCTTAGCAGTGAGGCCCATGAAATATTTGTACCCGCTGTATTATCGCTTTGTTGGGGGGCCATGTCCTTGCCTCGAAGGGCGGTACCCATTCTTTCACTTTTTGTGGCGAATCCGGTGGGGCTGGTTGACGCATCGTATTCTGTAATGAAATGAGCAGAGTTATATACGTGTTGTGTTAGGTGGAGAGATTACTGTTCGGTAGTGAGTGAGCGTTCGTCAGCGTACGGTTTTAAGTCCTGTAGATGTGTATGCGCCGTTCGTTTGTGGTGCTCTTCGGTGTGTTTCAGCTGGACGGTATTGGATGATATGTATTTTTCTACCGCATAGGGTCCGGAGAATTTTGGTGCTAGTTTTTGTGTAAATTGATTGGCCGCGGAGGAGAGCGGATGCTCTCGTTTCATCACCTTTTCCCCAACCTGTAGTTTCCAGGGTCTACGGCGCAGATCGCAGTATTTTTTCTGTGTCTTGGCTGCTTTAGCCAAATTCTTTCTGATCTCTTCGCATAGGTCGGTTATTGTTGGGGATACGGTCGGTGATTCTTCGGGGACGGCGCTTTCGGTGCTTATTTTCTGGGCTGTCGCTATGTTTCTTCCAAAGTTGATTTCAGCAGCCGATGCTTGGGTTGCTTCGTGATGTGCTGTGTTCATAGCGAAAGCGATTTGCGGGATTTCCCTGTCCCAGGTGCGGTGATCGGCTTTTGAGCGCTGCGCTATCATGGTCTTTATTACTCTGTTAGCTCTTTCGGTCGGGTTTTCGTGGGGGTATATGCGGCTGTAAACTTGTGGGTTATTCGATGTTCGTCGAGGAATGAGGTTAATGCTTTCCCTACGAATTGTTTACCGTTGTCGCTGAGGAATACTTTTGGGCACCCAAAGCGGTATATCACTCTTTCCTGTAGGGCTTTGATAACGCTCATGGTTGTTGCTTGCCACACTGGTATTAGTTCCACCCACTTGGAGAATTTGTCGACAAGGGCCAGGAGGCACGTATTTCCATGTTTGGATCGCGGTAGGGGCCCTATAAAATCCGCCGTAATGATCTCCCATTGTCGAGCGCATTGCATAGTGGCCATCAATCCCGATGGGCGCTTTCGCTCAACTTTGTATTCGGCGCATTGGTGGCATGCTTTAACATATTTGAGTACGTCGCGATACATTCCTGGCCATTAGTAGTTTTGCTGAGCTCGTTTGAGAGTTTTCTTTACTCCGAGGTGTCCTGAGGTGGTGGAGTCGTGTACTTCCTTGAAAACGTTTCTTTTGTAGTTGGCTGAAATACAAAGTTTCCTTTGCGGCGAGCGGTCGAGCTTATTGCGTGTTGTTATGTGTCTAAACAAGCGGTTGTCGACGATCTGATAGTCGGGGTGGCGGCCGGGGTTCTGTAACGTTTTGTCCATTTTCCGATTATAACAGTCCCTGTTGGTGTTACTTGTAATGCACATGATGTCCGCCTCATCATTACGTATGGGCAGTGGGCATCGGGACGGGGTGTCTGTTAATATGTTTAACGTCCCTTTCCGGTATTCGATGTCGAGGTTGTATTGCTGGAGCTCTAGCGCCCATCGGGCGAGCCGTCCGGAGGGGTTTTGTAGTGAATGTAGCCACTTAAATGAATGGTGGTCGGTGATAACGGTGAATCGATAGCCCTCCAGATATGACCTCATTTTGCGTATGCCCCACAATACTGCCAGATACTCCGTAGCGGAGTAGCGTTTCTCGAGGTCGGTCAAGGTCCGGCTCGAGTATGCAATTACCCTCTCTTGATCCGAGTGGCGTTGTAATAATACAACCCCTAGACCCTCTCCGCTCGCGTCGGTTTGTAGGAAGAACGGGTGTTTGAAATCTGGGCAGCACAATACCGGGCCGCTGGTCAGTTTGTCTTTGAGGTTCCGGAAAGCATCTTCTTGTGGCGTGCTCCACTCCCAGCGCTGACCCTTTTTCAAAAGTTTGTTGAGTGGCGCGGCGAGTGTGGAAAAATCGGCTACGAATCGGCGGTACCATGAGGCGAGGCCGAGGAACCGGCGTAGTTGTCGAACGTTTAGCGGCGCGGGCATTTCGCGTACGGCAGATGTTTTTGCGGGATCGGTGTGGATTCCCTGTTCGCTGATGATATGTCCAAGGTAATTTAGTTGTTGTTGCACAAAACTGCATTTTTCGAAATTTACTTGCATGGGGTTTGTTGTAGACGTTCAAACACTTCCCTTAAGTGGTGGATGTGTTCTTCAAACGTGTCTCCCAAAACGATTATGTCATCCAAGTATGCAAACACCTTCGGTTGGAGCTCTGGGGCAAGGATTGCGTCTAGGGCGCGTTGGAAGGTGGCCGGAGCAGAGTGTAGCCCGAAGGGCATGACCTTCCACTGGAAAAGTCCGCGGCCAGGGACGGTGAATACGGTATACTGGCGGGACCCTTTTGCTATAGGTATTTGCCAATACCCATTTTGCAGGTCGATGGTGGATATGAATTTTGCTTCTTTCAATTGGCCCAAGATCGCCCCGATCTGGGGTAAAGGATACGCATCTGGTATACTGGCTGCGTTGAGTTGGCGATAGTCGACGCACATCCTCCAACTACCTTGCTTCTTGCACACGAGGACGATTTGTGAGCTGTAGGCGCTTTTTGATGGTTCGATCCGTTTGTTGGCTAGTAATTCGTCGATTTCAGCATTTATTACCTCTTGCATCGCTGGGTTTCTTGGGTAATATCGCTGTTTTAGCTGTCGATCGTGTTTCAGCGAGATTACGTGTTCTGCTGCCCTGTTGGGACCAGTTATTCCCCCCAATAGCCATTGGTGGTGGTTTAAAACAACTTCGAGTTCCGCATTTTGGGTTGCGCTTAAATGCTTTCTTTCTGTCACGGCATTTAGGTTTGCAATTGTGGTGTTCTGGGTTGGTGTGGCTGGCGGTAATAAGTTTCCGTCTAAGGTGAGGGTGAGCCCCCTTTCCCTGAGGAAGTCCATGCCTAGAATCATGTATTCGGCTAGATTAGGCAGGGTGGCCACTCGCATGTGGGTTACTTTATTATTACAGAGTATGGTTACTTGGTAGGTGTACGAGCTAACAACGCACGTCCTATCGGCAAGCTGTACGTTGCGAACGCTGGGTGTGCATGTTATTTTCTTGCCTTCCAGATGCTTGCGTATAGTGTCACCCACGTAGGTGAGCGTTGCGCCGGTGTCTACAAAGGCTTGGACGTTTAGCACTTCGATAGTGAGCTTGACGTAGTGACGGCCATCCATCTTTTCATTCGGCGGCTGTTCGTCGATGGCTGCTGATTGTGGTATTTTCCCGTGCCGTAGGCTGTCGGGAGTTAAGGTGCACGCCTTATCGCACCTGCAATCTCTGGACAGAATATTGTCCCGACCACATCTGGAGCAAAATAGTCTTCGGGCTTTTCGGCATTGGTGGCGCATATGTCCTCGCTCCTTGCATCTCCAACAGGATTCCTCTCGGCTATATTCTTCGGTCAACGGTGATAAAGAATGCGCTGTTTGTCTGCTTTGTCTGGTGGCCTCTAATTGTAGCAACTCGAATTCGTCGGTGAGCTCCATCAGCTCTTCAATGGTTCGGAACTCGCTACGCTTTGCGAATAACCGGTATTCGACGCGCATCCCGTCGAAAATGCGTTCTAGGTGGTTCTTTCATGACATAATTGGATGTTTTCGGATCATGGTTTGCATGGCGAGAATGTAATCCTTAGCCTTTCCCCCTGCTGTCTCCTCTGGCGTATGGCGTCCTCTAGTTGGTGTAGATGCCGTCTGGGTAGGAAGAATTGCTCGGCCGGTGTGCGGAACTGTGCCCACGAGAGTATATCGGCTTTGTGTACACGAAACCATTGCAATGCCTTACCGCGCAACGTCTCTGGCAGCGTTGGGAGCAATGTGTCCAATGCAATGTTATAGCACTCGGCCAGCTCCTCAATTCTCTCCAAAAAGACATAAAGCGTTTCTCCACCCGTAAAATGGACATGACATCGGCGGACCGTATTCATTACTTCGGCGTCGGTTAACTCGGTACGGAGTGGTGACGGTCGTTGATTGGTCTTTGTAACTGCCGACGGTGTAGTCACCTAGATGGAGGGAGTTTGGTCGACGGCGGTTTTAATTTGGCTATTCTCTTCTGCCTTGATTTCATCTTCAACCTCTCTCAGTACATTTTCAGTTGACTTGCGATTTCGTTTTGCCTTGACGTATGCACTGAGAGCTATGCGTAGCTCAGCGACAGTGCTGCCGTTAACGAATATCCGGTATCTCTTGCACTCCTCGATGAGTCTCTCTTTCTTCAGCGAATATATCCAGTTGAAGCTGTCGGTGTTCCATAGGTTGGTGTTGTCCTCTGATTGTGGTTGCGTGTTCGGTGGCCCATCTCCCGGTGGGCTGGTGCTTGTTGTTGCTTTTACACTTTCCTCTCCGGAGATGGGTTCCTGCTCGGGCGCCATTTGTGAGGTGGGTTTTGTCGAAGGCTGAGGTAACCTCAGCCGCCCCAGGGTCAGGCGAAGGTCCCACTAACCTTTTCCAATTAATAACACAAGTAGTTGTTGTTTTGTTCCGAACACGCACACATACACGATGCGGCTTTTGCCTTTCGATGCCGGCAGCCTTTAATCCCAGAGAGAGAGAGAGAGAGAGAAAGAGAGAGAGATAGAGATGCCACGGATGATAGCGCAGGAGCGACGGAAGCGGGTCTCAAAAATGACGGTACGGGTCGCGGTTCTCAGAGAACGGTGGTGATGATCTGCAAAGAGTATCTTACCCCAGAGAAAGCTTCCTCGGATAGGTTCAGGCGGATTACGGTGGTGCTCCTACGGCTAATGATTGACGGCGGCGGGCAAGAAGGGCGTAGTTTCACCTAGGTGAAGTATAAAGTTTCTATTAGTACTACCCAACGTATAGGTGTATTTGTATACATGGGTGCTGGGTAGATGCCGTACCCCTCTCAGGGAGCCTCGGACGAGAGTCCTAGCCACCATGAGCGGTGTAGTGGAGTCCACCATTGCATTCGGCTCGGCACCCCAATCAGGAGGCGGGGGAGGGAGATGCTCCTCGGCCACCCTGAGTGGGCTGTCCGCGCCCCATGCCATCACCCATTTGTTGCTGGGTAGACACAGTACTCCTCTCAGGGAGTGTCGGACAAGAGTCCTAGCGACCGTGAGGGGTGTGGTAAGGTCCACCGTTGCATATGGCTCGGCAGCTCACCCAGGGAGCGGGGGAGCGAGATGATCCTCGGCAACCCTGGGTGGACTGTCCGCGACAAATGCCACCCGTATTAATATGTATTGGGCCTGGCGTGTCCCTCAAGTGGAGCAAAGGACTGGTCCTGGACGCGCCTTGGGGGAACTACCCGTGTCCATCCGTCCTTTGAGGTAGAAAGGGAGCGTATCCCCTTCTACCCCGTGGGACTTTGTGAAAAGATAGGTTTCCCATAGGTGAGGGGGGGGGGGATCCATGAGCCCGATGGGTTCGCTGGGAGTCTTCCCCGTTCACCTTGGGGCCCCTTTGATACCTACCATTGGAAGTTTGGCCTCAGCCTCACTTACCTAGGTGAAGTATGCAGTGAGTGGTGGCGTTTGCCATTTCATACTTGT
Source organism: Eurosta solidaginis (assembly GCF_040869045.1). NCBI lineage: Eukaryota > Metazoa > Arthropoda > Insecta > Diptera > Tephritidae > Eurosta > Eurosta solidaginis. Next base: position 47,296,427 of record NC_090324.1, read on the forward strand.
TAGCGTATAAAATGGTTAGGAATTCAGCTCATCAATAACTCCTCGTTATGATAGCGAATGAAAAATGCACCGCAGATAGTCACAACAGACATGCTGAGTATGTTTGGTTGTTCGCTGTTGGTACTTGGCATACTATGTGCGGGTGGTTGTTCGCTGTGCAAGGCGATCGTAGGGTATGTATATTTACATGGTATATTATGTGCGTATGGTTGTTCGCTGTGCAGGGCGATCGTAGGGTATATATATTTAAATGCTAGGGTATGTACATATTTAATGTTAGGGCTTGTGAGTGAGTTATTGTGACGTAGCATTTTGCTACGTTACAATTTTATATTGGGCCAGGTCGTAAAGTTTAATTATTAAATTAAGGAGTTTTTCGGCCGATTTTTTCAAATGAAACAATCGTTTATTTTCTCTTCTACGCGTTTCGACGCATATTCGCGTCTTCCTCAGGAAGGCTTTAATAAATATACGAAAAACAAGACATTTATAGTATTCTATTTACATGATGCATTGAAACAAATAACATTTTTTTCCATATTACACATACTAAGTTAACTGTTTAGGTCACCAGCCTGAATATTATTTAAAATAACTTTCGGGTCACCCTAATGCGCCCCTTACTTTGATTATTACCGGTAACTGTCCTTGAACCGCCGAGAACTATTTGAGTAGGGGAAAACTCGACGAAAGTTAGTAAACGGCGGGTCCCATGGACTCTTTCTTTTCTTTTCACTTCACTTTCTTTCTGAACGTCGGAAAGTGAGCTCCAGCAAACAAACCGAAGATAAGACTTCCTTTTTTCCAAGTGGAAATTCGATAAAATTAAGCTGGTGTGATTCGGTAAATACTTTCAACTTTCTTTTGAATTCTCGAATAAAGAAAGTTTGTTATTAATTAGATTAGTGAAAGTGTTGTTTTTTCCTTAAGACACTAACTAGTTCCTTTTTATTTTTCTTTTTGGTGTTACGTGCGAACGAATCCCCATCGTCCCGAACTACACGTAATCATTGGTCCTATCGTGCCAAGAAAAACCGAAGTGAACACAAAAAAAATTCAAGGTGCAAGTTTATCATCAAGATTATTTAAAATTCACGGTGCGAAATTGCAATAAAAATTATTTGGAATTATTGAGAAATACCAACGATCAGCCATTAGCGACGAGTGGTAATAGCGAGCATTCAATACGCACACCAAAGCACATCATACAGTCTGCATATTATATAGTCATCACATCATACAGTCTGCATATTATATAGTCATCACAACATACAGTCCGTATATTATATAGTCATCACATTATTCAGTCCGCATATCATATAGTCATCACATCATACAGTCAACACGTCATACAGTCCGCACATCATACAGTCCGCACATCTACCCACATATCATAAAAAACATCATCACTTAAGCGATACAAGGTACGTTGGTTTTATTGGTTCATGCACCACCATTTTTTTTTTTGTGCAATACGTGAACGTATAGAAGTGAACTTGTGATAGATTTATAATTCGAAGTAGGTGGAAATTTCGTGTTTTAAACACACCAATCGCCTTTTGACTATCGGTTGACTCCCCCAGCAGTGGTAAGAGTCCTACGACACAGCTCAAGGCAGGCAGACAGTTATTTAAATTATTATATTTTTCTTCACTTCCACTGCACTGTGCAACATAACACTTAGGGATAGTTTCCTTTCATTCGAAATTTCGATAAGAAGTACACAACACCTTTATTTCCACCTGGTTGATGTTTTTTGTAGACTTGTCACATATTCACTTCAGTTTATATATACTTGTACACAATATCCAAGCCACTGCGACTTATATACACCATTGAATGGCTAGTGGCTGGTAGCAGACAATATTTACTTACAGTTCATATAAAGTTATTTTCAAAATTGTGTATCAAACAGGAAAAAAAAAATCAAAATAAATAAGTTTATTACGCTTTTTACGGTCGAAGGAGTACACAATTGCATTCAATTCCTTTTTTTTTTGGTTTGGCACAATTAGCCCACTTCATTTTTTCATCCAATAACACTTTTGACACATTAAATTTGCATCCAAATTTCTATCTGTGTCATTCGTAGAGATTTCAACAACAAGACACAAATAATTAGGCACATTAAATCTTGAAACAGATTTCTATCTGTGTCAATTCTTATAATTTCGTTTTCTTTGCAAGCACAATACTCCAGAGTCATTACTCCCGCTCTCGTTCCTTAAAAGAGACAAGATATTTAAAATAATAAAAAAAAAATGGAGACCTACATAAGAATGACAGACTCCATAGTGGAGTTTGAGCAGGAGTTCAATGCGAAGCCAATCGCTGAACAAAACAAATACACCCTTGCAATACAGCAAGAGGAGCTGAAATCACTATGGAAGAAGACAAAGTCACTTTATGAAGGTCTGCTCAACTCCACAGATATAACGAAAGAGGACCTGCAATTCATTAAGCAGAAAAATAAAAGCTGTTTCGCATGCTATATGAAATGCATGGCTACAATCGCTGCTGAAGTGGAAAAATTAGCCCCACCTGCAAATGCCCCTGCCACAAAAGTGGAAACCAATCCCAATCATGGACATAAAATTCGGCTGCCCACTTGCGATACCGATGTGTTTAAAGGTGATTACCTTTCTTGGCCGGCTTTTAGAGATATGTTCACGGCCTTATATATTCTCAACAAGGATCTGCAAGATGTTGAAAAAATTTACTATCTAAGGCAGAAGACTCAAGGGGAAGCAAAAGAAATAGTAGAAAGGTGCTCCCTGACGAAAGAAGGGTTTGAAACAGCCTGGAAAAACTTAAAAGACAGGTATGAGAATAAGCGTGTGCTAGTGAACACGCAATTGAAACTTTTGTGTAATCTTACGGCAGTCGAATATGAATGCGGAACAGCAATAAAAAAATTACAACGCGAAATAAATAATTGCATATCGGCGCTTCAATGCTACAAAATCGACATTACAAACTGGGATGCAATTATAACATACTTATGTTCCACAAAGCTCCCGGAATCCACCTTGGCGCTATGGGAACAAACCGTAGAGAAGAAAACGGACATCCCAAATTGGGAAGATATGGACAAATTACTGTCCAGCCCTTTTCAGACTCTAGAAACTGTGTCTGACATAAAGGGTTGCAAACCATCCAAATCGCCCAAAACTCAACCGAATAGTTCAAAGGAAATGCCTACAAAACTTGGAGTTTACCAAGCCAGCGTTCCAAAAACGGCATGTAAGATGTGCAACAGTAAGGAGCACAAATTACAAAACTGCCAAAAATTCCGTATGCTGTCCACGGCAGACAAAATAGCTTATGTGAAAAGCAACAACTGTTGTCTGAACTGCTTGTCGGCTGGGCACACAGTGACAAGATGCACGAGTCCATTCAACTGCAACTCATGTCAATCAAGGCACAACACCTTGCTCCACCTTCCGACAGCTTATCCAAAAACAACATCAACAACGCCCCAAAGGGGCAACCAACATAACAATGATAACATACCCTCCACTTCACAACAGGCAAGGGCAAGGATGGACTCTGAAAAGAGAAAAGAAAATATTAATAGCGTCTCTTCCTGTCATGCACATACAACAAAGGGGGTATTACTAGGCACAGCACGAGTGAAAATAAACTATAATGGAGTGGATTTACATCTGCCATCGAAACGATTGCACGTCCAAGTTTCAGGCATTAATAATACACCATCTGCGCAGGTTAAAAAATCCTGCTCCATAAGACTGGGTTCCCTTATAGACCCTTTAGGATGCATTGATACATTGGTTCTGGTCCTACCTCAGTTGACGGGGGATTTTCCAACATGTTAAGTTGACGCAATGACTCAACAAGAGTTCCCTGTATAAAAGGTTCTTCGTTAACGAACCAGTCGACTTAATCCTAGGAGACGACATTTATCCTCAAGTAATTCTAGACGGCATACGGAAGAACGTCTTAAATATGCTTCTCGCCCAAGAAACCGTTTTCGGTTGGATATTAACCGGTCGCACAGAAGCAACTCAGCCAATTAATAACCGAGTATCTTTTTTTAATGAAATCAGCATCGAGAAACAATTGACTTCCTTTTAGGAGCTAGAAGATATCCCTGAGAAAAGGTCCCTCACTGAGGATAATGTCTATTGCGAGGCACTTTACAAAGCGACAACAAAAAGGAATACCGATGGAAATACATCGTAGCCCTACCATTCAAGCAGGGGTTTCCAAACAGCTTCACATTAGGGCCCTCTCTGAAAAGCGCTTGGTCTCAGTTTTACCGAAACGAGACGCGCCTATCGAAAACGCCAACCCTACATACTGAATACAACAGAGTATTAGCGGAATACGAAACACTAGGGCATATGACAAAAGTTCCCACATTATCCCTCCCCATTCAACAAATTGCTATTTTTTGCCTCATAATGCGGTAATAAAAGAGGAGAGCACGACTACAAAGGTAAGAGTAGTTTTTAACGCATCGTGTCCCACTGTCAATGACACTAGTTTGAATGACGTGTTAGACACCGGCCCCGTACTGCAGGCCGACCTAACAATTCTGCTCCTTCGTTGACGATTCTTAATGCCCAACCAAACCCAGTTTCAAAGAATAGTATTTCGCAGTAATCCAGGGGATCCTATCAACGTCTATGAATTAAAGACAGTAACGTTTGTAGTTAACTGTGCTCCTTATCTGGCAAAAAGGACACTGCACCAACTAGCAGATGATGTAGAGACTTTATCATCCATCGCAGCCAGCATTCTGCGTACAAGCATGTACGTCGATGACGTGCTAGCAGGAGCCCACAGCATTGAGTCAACAATTAAAGCTCGGGAGGAAGTCATCCACGCACTACGGTCAGCATGTTTTTTTTTGCGAAAGTGGACTTCGAAATGCAGCCGAATACTGAAAGGAACACCAAAATCCCACTTGCTAAACGAAGATTTTCTGGAATTCGAGGATGCGAGTACAGTCAAAACATTAGGCATCAGATGGAACGCGCATTCGGATTATTTCTATTTTACCGCAAAACCTATCGAAAATCGTGAGGTCCTGACGAAAAGGGCAATACTTTCAGCAATCGCCAAACTCTTCGATCCATTGGGATGGCTCGCGCCAGTCATCATAGTAGCCAAGATCATAATGCAAAACATCTGGCTGGAAGGAACTGACTGGGACGAGACAGTGTCCACGCGTACCCTAACATATTAACAATATTCAGATACCAAGATCGGTAAATTTTACACAAAATGCGGACGTTGAATTACATGGGTTCTGCGACGCATCCGAAAAAGCCTATGCAGCTACAATATTTCTTAAGGCAAGGGCTAATGAGGAGGTCCACGTCAACCTACTAATGGCGAAAATAAGAGTAGCTCTCGTAAAAACAATTTCGTTACCTAGATTAGAACTGTGTGGAGCAGTTTTGTTAGCCGAAACTTTAGAATCAGTGCGTGAAAACCTGAACCTGGGATAATTCCATACAAATCTATGAACTGACTCAACGATCGTTTTAGCTTGGATTAAAAACCTCCCTGCTCTTTGTCAACATTTGTTGCTCATCGAGTAACCAAAATCGTAGAAAAGGTAGGGAACAGTGCCTGGCACCACGTAGAGCCTGCATCAAATCGAGCAGATTTGACTAGCAGAGGGATGTCAGCAAAAGAACTAGTCGCAAGCTCCTTGTGATGGCAGGGACCTTCTTGGTCACAAGAAGACAATTCAAAGTGGCCAAATCAAGAAAAGGAGTATCAGACAAACATTGAGCAAAAGTGCGTAAAAGCCTTTACCACATCAAAAATAAATGGGAATGAGGATATCCTAGAAAGGTTTTCAGAACCTTTAAGAGCCTTGCGGGTCATATATATATTATAAGGTTTTCACAAAGAACCAATCCTAAGACAAAATCTTCCTTTAAAGCGGAATCGTACTTCGTTTCAACCGATGAAATTCAAGCCACCATAAAAGCCAAATTAAACTTCCTTAACCCTAACGCCATAGTTGTAACCATACCCATATCCATAACCATCTCCATTGTGATCGATTACTGGTGCCTTAACCTAAAAACGTGAAAATTTCATAAAAATGAAGAAAACGCAAAAAATTACAAACATATTCCACAAAAAATAAGTCTCTTAGTCAAAACGTATACAAAACAATGAATAAAATATACACAAAGTTATTAAATTCACCAACTCATATATTTTTAGGTTATGGATATGGCGAAAAACCAAAAACCAATTGGTTGGCTATGGTATGGTTATGGCGTTAGCGTTATGGTAGGGCACCATTAATCGGTTACATTGATTTCCATAAGGTAGGTTCGATCAGCTGTTTTATCTGGTTATGGTTTTATGGTTATAAGTCACCATTAATTACACTTTAAGTCGTTTAATAAATATCTACCAACGGAAGCATTATTCGGAGGAACTTTCGAGTTTAAAATCCGGGAAAATCATCGGTTCAAAGAATGAAATCCTGCCTTATGGGAGATCTACCTCCAGAACGAACCTTCTTTTCCCGGGCTTTCACCAATACGGGGGTAGATTTTGCCGGACCATTTGACATCAAATCTTATAGCGGAAGAGGATGCCGCATATCAAAGGGTTACGTCTGCCTCTTTGTCTGTTTTGCCACCAAGGCAATTCATTTAGAAGTCGCGAGTGACCTCAATACGGCCGCCTTTTTAGCAGCTTTCGATTGGTTTGTCGCCAGGCGAGGATGTCCGAAGAACATATACTCCGACAACGGAACAAACTTCGTCGGTGCCTATCGAGCAATTCGATCCGAACTCAAAGCTTTCCTCGCCGATGCGCGTAACCAAACCCTATCGAGGTACTCTCACCAAACCCTTCAATGTCACTTCATACTTGCAGCCGCCCCTCATATGGGCGGACTGCGGGAAGCTGGAGTTAAAAGTTTTAAAAACCACTTCAAAAAGATAGCGTTGGACTATAATTTTACTATGGAGGAGTTCAGTACCCTTCTTTGCAGAGTTGAGTCTTGTCTCAACTCGAGACCTCTGAGCCCCTCCTGCAACGCCCCGTCCAGCTTGGAGCCACTCACTCCGGGACACTTCCTCATTGGCGGTCATCTACTAGCCGCACCAGAGATTGACGTCAGTGAGAATCGTTCCTCACTTGTCAACCGCTGGGATAAGCTGAAGGCATTACATCAAACGTTTTGCAAACGGTGGAAGTCCGAATATCTCTCCGAATTGCAAAAACGCATCAAGTGGAAACATTATGGAGCCGACAATCGAGTTCGAGTCGTCGAGCTTGATACGGCGAGATCGGAGATCTTTAATATCCCACATCTCATTCTCTCTAATTCCACTGCTTTTCTAGTTAGGGTGTGACACCGAATTAGGGATCTGAAGCTTGTCACAATTCTTATTATCCCATTAGAAATTATCCAAGACCAGCAAACACTTCACGCAACACTCCTTAGGAACAAATTTCAAAACAACGATGCGGTTGGCCAATTGAATTGCAATGATTTAGCTAAAATTTGTACTAAATTACAAAAACGATGTCCTCGGAAATTGTCTACCTTTAAAAATTGATTGCTCTAGTTCAACTTTAAGCAAACTCATGAAACAAAGACTAGGGCAACTCAGAGCAAGAAAATTTGTCACGAAACCAAATTATATGAAATATTTCAACCTGGGGTAAGCCACAGCAGCTCAGTAAACAGAACTGTTAATTTCAACTCTTTAAAATAAATCTAGGTTTAAGAACTTTCGTATCAGCCATGAATATAATAAAAATTAATATAAAACAGGAGAGATTCCTGTCAGCAAACCTATATTTTATCTAAACAGTAGTACACCTTTGCAGATGGCATTGGGTTAAGATTGCATAATGTTTAGTTATAAAGGTGAATACGAGCTCAAGTGGGAACGCGTGGGTTAGACCATACCTATATATAACTTAACTAATTCACCTCGGCGCAAGACTTGCTTTCATGCGCCCACGGCCTTGCTTTGGACATGAGTTAAATGCACGCTCCTATGTTTGGCGGAGCCATTCACACACCTTCTATAGTGGCGGAGTCACACACACAACCGCTCCTTAGTTTCACGGAGCCAAAAAACTGCCTATGTTTGGGCATGAATGAAATGTACGCTCCTATGTTTAGCGGAGCCATTCACACACCTCCTATTTGGCGGAGTCACATACACACAAATAAAAAAAAAAAGTGGGGGCCAAACCAACACGTTCCCAAAATTATACTCATGATAATGGCATATCTTCACCATGCTCCTCTGAGACGTTCATGGCTGACAAAAAGTTTCCAATAATTTTTTATTTTAACTTTTATTTCAACAAAAACAAAATTACCCAGTGGGCAAAAGGAAACCGTTACGGTTTGGTATAAGAAGTGATTAATGGAAACTATTGCACATGAAGATCCAATCACAAACAAGATTTAGGAGAAATGATTACCAATACAAAGAGAAGCTCAACCTAAATCAATTATGGTTTCCGGACCCCAGAGACTCGTGATGCGACCTAATTAAAAACAATTTATTACAATCTCGGGGTGACAAAAGGAAGTCATCCAAACACATACAGACACCCATCTTGGCGGTTAAGGATTTGTATGGATAATCCCTGATGTCAACGGTTGTACGCCCCTGTATTATGCAGGCCTTAACGGTCATAGTAACATTGTTCGACTGCTAATGGCTCACAATGCTGCACCAGATATGCCTGACATAGGTGTTTCGACTCCATCGTATTTAGCAGCTTGGGCGGTTCATGATGAGATAGAAAAACAACCTTTTCCGCATACAACACAGCAGACAATCATAATGCACAACAACATAACCAACGAAATCCATTTTCAATACAACCAACCACTGAAGAATTACAAAATCACACAAAAATAATAATGAAAAATGCATTGGCAAAGCGAAAATTTGAAGAACAACAACAATCGAATTTATTAGGTATGCAAAAAATATTACAACTAAATGCAGCGGCTACGGCTTGAACGTCAATTCTAGGACGGCAATCAAATTAATAATCACCAACAATTGTTGGTAATGGTAATAATGGTGGTAGTGGTGACAACAATCGAAGACTACAATCTATGCAAAATCTTTTCAATGATTCACATGGTGGTGTTATGGACTCTGTGGATGTGGTGCCAGCCACTAAAGCTGGCTACACCAATTGTTATAATCCTTAAAAAACACAGTCTAATCACAGTGGCGTGTATCGAAATATGAATTATGGTAATGTTAATAATATGCAATAATTGCCTCGACGTCGTCCGTTTTCGAGTAGGTTTCCGAATGGCATTCAAATGAAATGTAATAATACCGCAGATAATGATTTGGAGCAGCAACACTCATCGGGGTCATCAATTGAGTCATCGACAAATAATAATCAAATAACATTTCATAAACGCTGTGAAAATTACAATAACAAAGATAGTTTGAAACAACAATAACGTTGGAATGGCAAATGGTTTTGACGCCCACACCGCTCAGCAGCAACCTGTTGTGCTAAGAGCTGTTGGGGATGAGTTTAAATAATTTCTTTTGTGCAATAAAAAATACACCAGTTGGTATTTTGGGTGTTGTTTTAATCTGGACGTTGACCTTGGTCGGAACGTAGCCATCTTAAGCAAACGGAAGCTTACGCTGAATATATATTTCAACAAGAACAATCACGCAAAATGCCATACAAATAAGCAAATCATTACTTACGAATATTAAAAATCAATAACACAACAAACTCACAAAGTAGATATAAATGTAGTAATTGTATGTAAGTTATGCAGCTCATTTTGCTCTAGATTCCTATTCGCCAACGTTTGCAAATGCAAATTATATTACAAGCTCAACACAGACACACATATACATATATATTTTTGTATGCATGTAATATTCTTTGTTTTTGTAATATTTGGGAATATGTATAAGTTAGGAAGGCCTTTTTTATTTTTTATTTTTGCTGGTAATTTTTAATTTCTACCCAAACACATTGATCACAAACCGTATAAATGTGAAATAAGCGAAAAATCATTTAGTCAACTTGCCACATTAACCAACTACAAAAAGATACATTCTGGTGAATATTATTCGCAAGTTCCTTTTGTTCGATGCAATTTCGTCAGCAGGCAACTTTAACTAATCACATGAAGACACAAACCCCAGTCGCCTGCCATGCAAACGCAATTTCCACAACAACAGCAATGGTACCACCGCAAGGCATAAATCCCATTACTACAACTACACTCGTATCACAAGGTGGAGAACATCCCAACTCAATAATATGGTACATCAGCAATTACAAGCATATCATCATTAGTGTATTTTCTCGATAGTAATATAACTGTAACCGTCTTGTTACGAAAGAGCCATTTAATCCTACAATGAGTCTACGTTTCAAAAAACGAAGCAGATAGTATAATGTTTGAGAGTACAGACCGTCCATTTCCATGCCTAATTTGCCGTAAGGTTTTCTCGAAACAAAGTACTTTAGCTAATCATATTAAGACGCACACCGGTGAAAAACCTTAAAGTACAAAGTATGCGAATCGAATTTCCGACAGTTGTCCACCTTGAATAGTCACATGAAAACACATACTGGTGAAAAGCCATATAGTTGTTCCTATTGCCCTAAGCAATTCCGACAGAAGAGTACACTCATTAATCATGTTAGAAATCAGGGTTTAAGCAAAAATGTATAAAATAGGAATTATGCTATACAATAATTATTAAAAACTAATAGTAGTTACATACAAACATATATGACAAGATGCAAAAAAAGTCAATTGCCTACCTACAATAACACGTAGTAAAGAAAAATAAAATAAAACTTCTTTTACCCCAACCATGGGCCACGCCATGGAGGTTCCAGCCGCTCCGCTTATTTGTGTTTAGGCTTGATAACTGCAGTTTTGCTTTGTTAGTAACCGGGTTGTGCCGCGAGGGATCAAGAGTTGCATCGACCTGAAAAGAAAAAAAGAAGAGTTAAAAAATGAAAAATTAAGGAATTTTTACTATCTTCACTAATATTTCCTGCTAACTTACCCCCGTTTTTTCGCAAAATGACATTTCCTCAGCCATTTGTAGGTATACGATTTTTTCCATTGATGACAATGAGCCCAATGAATTGTCAAAGCTAGCAGTGTTGCCACTAACGTCTTATTTTTTTCCCTTAAGGAGCGAATACATTTTAACCGCACATTAGTGACAAATAAACACACTTACGGTACGGTAAGCAAAATTGTCGTCACGCGATTTTCGTGCAGATTCGACTCGCTCACGACCATAAAATTACCCGAACCATGACAATTCCCTACTGACAGATAAAATAAGCCTCTCTCGTCAAATCATAACTCCGAACCTAATTTAGGGTGGATAAATAAGAGAGTCGATACAGATACCAATACGACAAATGTGTTTCAGTCCTACAAAAATTAAGGAATTAAATAATAATAGCAAATATTAAAACCATCCCCATACATAAACCCAATAGCCATCCATGTAGACGAAATCAACGTAATAACACTTGATTATGTTTTTCGAATGACTCGTTTCACTGCAACTCGCGTCAAGACAGAGGGGCGTTCCAGGAATTTCTCCGTACCATGCCGTATTTGCGCCTCAAATCACGGCGTACGATTCTGCGCACAATACCGCAGGATGTCCACTGAAGAGAGGTGGCAGACGGTTCGAAAACGTGACTACTGCATCAACTGTTTGTCCCCTTTCCACAGTAACGAGGTGTGCACAAGTAAGGAAAAGTGCTATCGATACAACGAGCATCATCATACTACCCTTCATCGGGACAAAACCAAGGAGTGGAGGAAAACAACGAGCGACCTCCTCGATGACGGAGAAAGCTCAGACGGGGTCTTATCCCTGGCCCTCGCAGAAAGAACCAAGTCTTGGGCGCAACAAATGTATGATCAGGATGCAGAAGAAGAAGAATCAAGAATAGCGACCTTGGCCCTCACGGAAAGAACCAAGTCTTGGGCGCAAAATATGGATGATGAGGATGAAGAAGAAGAAGAAGAAGCAAGATTAGCGGCATTGGTTACCCTACCTAAACACCAGAGCTGCTCTGAAACACGTCCTTTCCTACCGCTATTACGGCACGAACGACAACGACAATTAGAAACCGAAGCAGTACGAGCAACTGGGATCAAGCAGCAATCACGCGTCGGTGGCTCTGAAACACGTCCTTCCCGACCACCCCTCCGTTCTACTCATGTGAGACGTGATGACGCGGAAACGCGGCCTTTCCACTCATCGCGGCGCACAACGGGTAAAACGGTCCCTAATGAATCCCGAGAAGAAGACCGCGGGCGATCACTTGTCCGACGAAAAGAAGTACCCAAACGTTTTAGGACCGGCCGAGTTATAACAACCCCAGCTACACCATCGATAATAAGATCATTTATCGCGATCTCACCCACGGCAGTCGTTCGCATCGAGTACGGAGGACGCCTGCATCTGGTACGCGCACCCATCGATCCCTGCTCCCCAAACACATTGTTCGATGTCAATTTGGCGAACGAACTCCAGTTGGAGCGCATGCATTCCACGTCACCACCGAGATGTACAATCATATTGCGCGGGAAGTATGGGGTAGCAGGGAGGGTAATCACCCAAGCTACAATAATACCACGCCATAACCATCTCAACCCGATCGTTAGTGTGGACTCCACAATCGCAACGCCTTTTCAGTTTATGCGGTTAGCAGACCCCGATTTTTACCACGCATCACCAGTGCGACTTACACTCGGCGCTGACTTTTATGCCAGTCTTAAGATCAGTGGCACGCCACCGTCCACGATTAACGTGCTACTAGCTCAGGCCACCATCTTTGGCCTGGCCATCTCTGGGCCTACCAAAAATACGCCAGTCACAGAAACATTTTTACATTTACACTTTCTTCCAAACCCACATTTTAAACTTATAAGGTGCATTGAACTAAATATAACCACGTATTTATGTATTAACCATTTTTCTCTCATCCAAAGCATTTATCGAGAAATGGGAGCCATCCCCACAAGGCGATGGAGAACAACCTACGCATACTTTATTCCGTCTTTCTTTCACCTAATATATCGCTAGATTCATAATCTTAGATGTCGATTCGGACTGGTTGTGTGTTCTCAGCTAGCTCGCCGCAAGGGGGCCGGCATGTTTAGTTCACCAGCCGAAATATTTTTTTAAAATAACTTTCGGGTCAACCTAATGTGCCCCGTACTTTGATTATTACCGGTAACTTGCACCGCCGAGAACTAATTGAGTAGGGGAAAACTCGACGAAAGTTAGTAATCGGCGGGTGCCATGGACTCTTTCTTTCCTTTTCACTTCACTTTCTTTCTGAACGTCCGCAATTGAGCTCCAGCAACCAAACCGAAGGTAAGAATTCCTTTTTTTAAGTGTAAATTTGATAAAATTAAGCTAGGGCGATTCGGTAAATAATTTCAAATTTAAATTTTCCACTTACTTTTGAATTCTCGAATAAAGAAAGTTTGTTATTAGTTAGATTAGTGAAAGTGTTGTTTCTTCCTTAAGACACTAACTAGTTTCTTTTTATTTTTCTTTTTGGTGTTACGTGCGAACGAATCCCCATCGTACCGAACTACACGTAATCATTAACAATAATTAAATATAACATCTGAGTATAATCAATGCAAAATTATATATATAAAAAACACCGCACATCTTCTCTTGTCCAGGCTTATGCGCAATTTATGTTGTCAACGTCTTCTTTAAAATTCATTGCTTTGTTAAATTGTTGTTGTATCTGTAACCCTTATAGCGTCATCCTTCTTCTTGTTCTGTTCTCCACATCCAATATTTTTGTGTTGTTAAAATCAGTTGTGTGGTTATTTTCTATCAGGTGTTGTGCTAATGCTGTAGTGTATTTGTTGTTTTTGGCATCTGATTTATGTTCGTTTGCCCTTTCTTCAAGTGATCTTTTTGTTGTGCCAATGTAGACTTTATTGCAGGTTTCCCCTCGTTTGCCTTTGCACTGTATTCCATACACTACGTTGTGTAGTTGTTTTTTATTGTTTTTTATTAATTTTGTCCTTTGTTTTTGTGTATATGCTGCGAATTGTGTGATGCGGTTTGTGTGCGTAGCTTAAATTGATGCTTTTGATAATTTTACATAAAGTGTTCTTGTCCGTTAGTTGAGGTACATATGTGACGCCAATGTATATTTTGTTGTTGCTATCTTCACTTTCTGTATTGATATTGCAGTTTCTCGTTTTGTTTTTCGCTGCAGTTATAAATGCTTCTATTACTGCATTAGGGTAGCCATCTTTTTGGAGACTGTTTTTTATTTTCCTCTTGTTTTCTTCCATGAACTCCTGGTCGGTCAGGGAGTAGACTTTCTTAATAAAACCTACAGCCGTGTTCTTCTTTTGACTGCATGGGTGGTTCGACAATTAGTGGATCATTCTCGATGATGCTGCGGCTTTCTTATACCAATTGGTCCTTATTTTGTTCTCTGTATTATGGACCTCTATATCTAGGAAGGCTAACTTATTTTTCGTTTCTCTCTCCAGGGTGAATTTTATTTTGGTATGTTGTCCATTGAATATTTTTAGTATCTCTTCCACGTCATTAATCTTAACTATAGCGAACATGTCATCTACATATTTTGTTATATATTTAACATGTATGTCCTTAGATCTTAGCTCAGTGATGCTGTCGTCAATAATCTTGTCCAACACAATATCTGCTATGGTTGGTGATAAGGGATTGCCCATCGGCATACCATATGTTTGCTGGTAGAAGGTCCCATCGTGTACGAAATAATTATTTTCCCTCAAGCAAAGCTCGAGAATTTTGAGAAATTTGGTTTTTTAGATTTTTGTGTGGCTTTGTAAACCTGTCCATTGTTTCATGATTGTGCCAATCGCAAAGTGAATAGGTATGTTTGTGAATAGAGATGCTACGTCCAAAGATATTAGAGTTTCGTCATCTTCAATTGTTAGGTTTTTAATGTTTTCTTTTAGTCGTGTGAATTCTTTATATTGTATTTGTCCGAAACGATGTTTTGTTGTATCTGACCTACGTATTTTGATAATCTCGAGCCTGGTACGTTCACCGAAGAAGAAATTGGCCGCAGAGGTATGTTTTCTTTATGAACTTTAGGTAATCCATATATTCTCGGCGCTGTAGCTGCTGGGCACGACAAGTCGTGTTTTTCTTTCAAATTGATGATTTGCGTTTTGTAGAGGTCATTCACGATCTTGTTATTTTTGCGTAATAGAAATCGGGTAGGATCAGTTCTTATGGCTTTATACGTTAGATTGTCATCCAAGAGGTCTCTCATTTTGTCTTCGTACTCTGCATATAAGGTACAAATACAATATAGACAACTGCCAACTAATTAAAGAATAGAAAAAACACCATCTGACTCTCGCAAGACTACAACAACGACTAAAATTTTTACTTAAATGTAAGGACTATGGGATCACACCACCACATTTAAAGGGTAAGACAAGTAAAACAGTATTGGGATTTAAACTTGAAATAACGAAGAAGGAAATGCAAAATATAGAAAACCAATTTTTAATAAAAGTACTAAACTTAGAAATCAAAGAGGCAAATATAAAAATTAAAATGGTTAATAATCTTATAAAAAAAACTAAGCAAGCAATGGGTGAAATTTTGGATGAAAAGGAGTATAACTCCATAGTTGCATCTCAAAATCCATATTTAGAGGGTACTAAAAAGAAAATTTAAATAATTCTAAATAAAAAAGTGCTCACTGCAATAAAAGAAAACTTTGAAAGATATAATTTGAAATATAATGAAGATTAGTTCACGAACAAGACAAAGATTAACATTCCCACAGAATGCAGGTGGCTACTCTCCCTGGGTAATAAATTCGCACTTCCCATCTCGAAAAAGACTTTCTCGCCCGTACATTTAATAGCAGATATCGAGCAAGGCATACAGACGATGCCAGATGATAGAGAGAAAGACATAGTTAGATGCAAATTTGCAGCCATGGTAAAAAATTTCAAAAATAAATTTAGAAAGAGTCCGAAAGAGAAATTCATATTTCAAATCTATGAAGAAACCAAACGGTTCTTAAAACAACATAAGCACTCTATAGTCATCACGAACGCGGATAAAGGTAGTAAGACTGTGATGATGTACAAATCAGAGTACGAAGACAAAATCAAAGACCTCTTGGATGACAAGATAACGTATAAACCATAAGAACTGATCCTACCCAATTTCTATTACATAAAAATAACAAGATCCTGAATGACCTCTACGAAACGCAAAGCATCAACTTGAAAGAAAAACACGACTTGTCGTGCCGAGCAGCTGCAGCGCCGAGAATATATGGATTACCTAAAGTTCTTTTTCGGTGAACGTACCATGCTCGAGATTATCAAAATACGTAGGTCAGATACTACAAAACATCGTTTCGGACAAATACAAAATAAAGAATTGACAATGACTAAAAGAAAACATTAAAAACCTAACAATTGAAGATGACGAGACTCTAATATCTTTGGACGTAGTATCCCTATTCACAAACATACCTATTCACTTTGCGATTGGCACAATCATGAAACAATGGACAGGTTTACAAAACCACACAACAATCTCAAAAACCCAATTTCTCAAAATTCTCGAGTTTTGGTTGAGGGAAAATAATTATTTCGTACACGATGGGACCTTCTACCAACAAACATATGGTATGCCGATGGGCAATCCCTTATCACCAACCATAGCAGATGTTGTGTTGGACAAGATTATTGACGACAGCATTACTGAGCTAAGATCTAAGGACATACATGTTAAATACATAACAAAATATCTAGATGACATGTTCGCTGTAGCTAAGATTAATGACGTGGAAGGGATACTAAAAATATTCAATGGACAACACACCAAAATAAAATTCACTTTGGAGAGAGAAAAAAACAATAAATTTTAGAATAGCACCCCCCCCCCCCCCCGAGTTCGGGGTAAAACTTGGTATCGAATGAAAAAGGGAGTTGTCCCGATCGCAAATATATATATTTTAAAGTGCGCAAACTTATAATTTAAAAGTTATTTGTTGTTAAAGTTTGCAAATTTAGCAAATTTCTATAGCACTTTAAATTTAAATTTACACATCTTTCAAAACCTTAATCCACATACATATCTATATAAATTGGCAACGATAAACTTATATTGCATTTTTGTATGTTTCGCATTTAATTTTTGCATTGTTTTTTTTATGTATTATAAATGTTTTTATTAAATCAATCGCGCTTTTCTAGCAACATGCACATTTATATATATATATATTTTATTGATGACATTACAAAGCTGTGCTGCCACATAAACAAAAAAAAAAACAAATATAAATATTACCTAACCACCTTTCAGTTAATAAAGAAAAAGGAGAATATATATATTTTTACTACTCATTTTGAAAAGTTGAAACTCCTTTCCGCGTAGGCGGTCTTCGGCCGCGCTTATAAAAAATAACCCTGGGCTACGCCATGCCAAGTCAGGGTGTGTGGTATAACCGTGGCTACCGCCACGGTGATGTTCTTCTGCGTAGTATAACCTTCTGCGGGTGGTGGTAGCCACGGTTATACCACACACCCGGACTTGGCATGGCGTAGCACAGGGTTATTTTTTATAAGCACGGCCGAAGGCCACCTACGTAGAAAGGTGTTCTACGCAGAATTACTGTGCATTGCGCAGCCGGTGTTGGATCGGCTAAAATAACAATAAACAATATTTATAAGGTAATATCAGCTCGTTCACGAATGCAAAAAAGAGATTTTTCGAATTTTTGGTAAATAAAGACTAGAAAGGTTAAAGATATATATACATCAGATGAAAGGTATTTTTATGAGTTATTTTTCAATTCTGCACTTGTTCCTTTTTTAGATGTGGCAGCACAGATTTGTAGTGTCATGAAATATATATACGTATACACATATAAAAGTTGTATAGAAATTTGCAAAGTTTAACAACAAATAACTTTTAAATTATAAGTTTGCGCACTTTAAAATATATATATTTGTGATCGGAAGAACTCCCTCTTTCATTATACCAAGTTAACCCCGAACTCGGGGAGTGCTAAACTAAATCGCTGCCAAATTAGCCTTCCTAATATAGAGTTCCATAATACAGAGAACAAAATAAGGACCAATTAGTATAAGAAAGCCGTAGCATCATCGAGAATGATCCATTCTTTGTCGAACCACCCATGGAGTCAAAAGAGGAACACGGCCATAGGTTTTATTAAGAAAGTCTACTCCCTGAGCGACCAGGAATTCATGGAAGAAAACAAGAGGAAATTAAAAAAATTCTCCAAAAAAATGGCTACCCTAATGCAGTAATAGAAGTATTTATAACTGCAGCGAAAAACAAAACGAGAAACTGCAATATCGATACAGAAAGTGAAGATAACAACAACAAAATATACATTGGCTTCATATATGTACCTCAACTAACGGACAACAACACTTTATGTAAAATTATCAAAAGCAACAATTTAAGCTACGCACGCAAACCGCTTCACACAAACCGCATCACACAATTCGCAGGATATACACAAAAAGAAAGGACAAAATTTATAAAGAACAACTACACAACGTAGTGTATGAAATACAGTGCAAAGGCAAACAAGGGGAAAGCTGCAATAAAGTTTACATTGGCACAACAAAAAGATCACTTGAAACAAGGGTAAACGAACATAAATCAAATGCCAAAAACAACAAATACACTTCAGCATTAGCGCAACACCTGATAGAAAATAACCACACAACTAATTTTAACAACACAAAAAATTGGATGTAGAGAAGGATGACGCTAGAAGGGTTACGGATACAACAACAATTTAACAAAGCAATGAATTTTAAAGAAGACGTTGACAACATAAATTGCGCATATGCTACTGCGATCACACAAAATGTTTAAGCCTGGACAAGAGAAGATGTGCAGTGTTTTTTATATATATAATTTTGCATTGCGGTCACCGTGGTGTGATGGTAGCGTGCTCCGCCTACCACACCGGATGCCCTGGGTTCAAAACCCGGGCAAAGCAACATCAACAATTTTATAAATAAGGTTTTTCAATTAGAAGAAAATTTTTCTACGCGGGTTCGCCCCTCGGCAGTGTTTGGCAAGAGCTCCGGGTGTATTTCTGCCATGAAAAGCTCTCAGTGAAAACTCATCTGCCTTGCAGGTCCCGTCCGGCCAATTTGTGGGGAAAATCAAGAGGAGCACGACGCAAGTTGGAAGAGAAGCTCGGCCTTATATCTCTTCGGAGGTTATCGCGCCTTACATTTATTTTTTAATTTTGCATTGATTATACTCAGATGTGATATTTAATTATTGTTAACTTAGTAAGTGTAATATGGAAAAAAATGTTATTTGTTTCAATGTATCATGTAATTAGATTACTATAAATGTCTTGTTTTTCGTTTATTTATTAAAGCCTTCCTGAGGAAGACGCGAATATGCGTCGAAACGCGTAGAATAAAAAATATACGATTGTTTTATTTCAATAAATCGGCCGAAAAGCTCCATAATTTAATAATTAAACTTTGCGACCTGGCCCAATATAAAATAATTGTAACAATTTTGGTTACCCTTCGTCCGTGAGAGTATGATACATATTTTTCCATCAATCATTGTTGAGAGGAGAGGATTTTTACAATCAATTGGCCTCAATTGATTAATCTGAGGCATTATATTATCTGCTTCGCGTTTCACTAAATCTGGTGTTTCTTTTTGAAAAATAAATTTGATTGGACCACAATATCATGTTGATGAGGGTTTGGAATTTATCCAAATTGGAGTATCGTGGTCATCATTTAACACAAGCTTTAAAGGCACGAAACAAATTAAAAATAAGTACCCGTCAGTTGCAGCTGCATTTTCCAACTTTTGCTTGTACATGCTATGCCCTCCATCTAAGCCCCATTTGCAAATAACTGTTGCTGATTGGATTTTGTCAGCTCCAGAAAGGGGCCAAGTGTCTAGGACGTGCTTAGTGGTTATATCTAGCAAAGACTGCAATGTAAAACTAGCAGAAATCTCATCCACATGACTGCATTCATCAGGTGGAAATCATATTTTCTTAGATTTCGTTAAACTATAGAACGAGGGAAAGACATCGTGATCTACACCCAGAGCTGCATTTCTGAATATATATATATAAAAAGAAGTGTACATTTTGATTGTCACTCCATAACTCGAGAACGGATAGAAAGATTGCCATGAAATTTTAGGAAAGATACAGTAAGGAGAGATGATGGTTAGATGATTTTGAAATCCCAAATCGATTTAGCCATTCTTGAGTTATGCTTTTTTTTTTTTAAATTCATAATTTAAAAAAATTAAAAAAAAATAAGTGTACATTTTGATTGTCACTTCATAACTCGAGAACGGCTCGACATATTGCCATGAAATTTTAGGAAAGATACAGGAAGGAGAGCTGATGGTTAGTTGATTTTGAAATCCCAAATCGGTTTAGCCATTCTTGAGTTATGATTTTTTTTTTAGAAAAAATTCAAAATTTGAAAAAAAAAGAGTTTAAATTTCGGCCCGACCTAACGAAAAAAATCGATCCAACCTATTAAAAGTTAATTTCATTGACAGCATACAAATGTTAAACAGATTAACCTGTCCAAATGCAAATGTTTATCAATCACTTTCTTCTGATGGTAACTATTGTTCACGCCTGCCTTTCCAACATATCTTCGTTAAGTTAATAATTTGCATACATACAAACACACACTCCCACTCATCGCACGCATTCATGCTTTTGTTGTACAACGTAACGTCACCGCCTTCGCTTTTATTTTTCGCTTTTTTTATCATTTTGCTATTATCGCATATTCCACAATGCACTGCACTCCCACTCCCACTGCAGCAACATAATGCACACTCACCTGCACTAATATTACTTTGCCTATATACTTTTCGAACTCATCGCTTATTTTGTCAACATTAAATAGCAGGACTTCCATGGAAAATTCCTAAACATAAATTCTGCTGCCTAAATTGAATTTTTTCTTAGCATGTAAGATCATTGAATTTGTAATCGTCAAAGAGTTACGACAAAATAAAGCCATATAAAAACCAAATTTCGTTTGCCTATTGATTTGGCATATACATTGATATAGAAAACGCTCTACATTTCTCCAACTATTATTAATTTAAAAAGTGCTTTTAAGTGTGTTCAGTGCAAGAAAACATAGTTAAAAAAGATTTTTTCCATAATTTCATCATATGCATCAAAATGCCACCAACAAGACGATCAACTATAGGTCGACGTACGCGTAATTCTGCCTATACAAGTACAATAATTACGAAACGCACGTCGTCATAAAGCATCGAGACGAACGATACGACTTTCACGTCGTGCTGTGCAAGAGATGGAATACGCTGCTTTCGCTTACAATAGCGAAAATGATTATAGTGAACATGCCAATATTGGTGGAATGACGGTGAGATGTCCACATTGTGATGCAGCCAAATTTCAGGGTGAAACGCCTGGCATGTGTTGTGCTAATGGAAAAGTGAGACTACCAGCATTTGAATCTCCCCGGATCCACTTCATTCATTTATTTTTGGAACGTCGCAAACGTCTAAGCATTTTTTGTCTCACATTCAAGAATACAATGCGGCATTTCAAATGACTTCTTTTGGTAAGACCAAAATTGTAAGAGACAATTTTATGCCGACATTTAAGGTAATTACTTCATGCGGAATATCATATGAAAATTGCGGTCTGAGCAGCAATTTTTTTGATGTGTTCAAGAATTCGTATCCAGTATCTAATTACATTTCAAAAAAATATTACAGATTCAAGGTCATATTTATCATCGAGCTGGATACTTATTGCCGTATCCTGATGCTGATCATCAATTTTTGCAAATCTATTTTATCGGAGATGCAAATTGTGAATTGGATCGGCGTTGTACAAATGCTGCGCATGCAAGGCGACAACCTTCTTACATCAGTACAATGAATTAATTCGATTGTTTAAAACCGCTCTCGATCGTATGCCATCTGATGATCACATAATCGTTATAAGGGCTGACAAAACGCCCTGTGGGGAGCATGCGAGACGATTTAATGCACCAACAATTGATGAAGTGGTAATTGTGATTGGTGGAGAACAGTTTCAATCTCGCGATATTGTGTTACATCGAAGAAATAAAGAATTACGGCGTGTTTCAGAGCTTCTCCGCAACTATGATGCATTACAATATCCATTATTGCACTGGAAAGGTGATGACGGCTATCATATCAATATACGAATGATGGATCCACGAACCGGTAATTTTAAATGAATTAAATTTAATAAGTATTGTATTTATTTCATAACAAGAAGACATGACTTTAATTTTCTTATAATGTATTCATCATAGGGCGTGACGTACAAAAAACAGTGCGATGAATTATTATTCGTATAGATTCATGATTCGCCCACAAGAAGACAACTTTATTATGCGATGTGGCAAACTTTTCCACCAATACGTTGTTCACATGTATACGAAAATTGAAGCAGAACGCCTGAATTATCTTCGATTCAATCAAGCCAAATTACGATCGGAAGAATACATACACTTGTGAGATGCAATAGTCAATGATGGCAATGTTAATGATATCGGACGTTTAACAATTTTACCGTCGACATATGAGCCCTTTATTTTGAAAGTGGCATAAGTCATTTCATGTCGTTTAGGTTCAGTGGTAATTTGTTTGCATCTCTCCTCGCCTCCAGTTTTTTAGAGTCCAATATCCAAAAGATGCAATTCTTATTATTATTTTATAATTGTAGAACCACCTATATATGCATTCGTTCAAAAATAACAATGCATTTAAGACCATAAGTTGGAAATGACTTATGCCACTTTCAAAATAAACGGCTCATATGTTGGCAATCCGCGCCACATGCACGAATATACGCAAGATACAATGTCCTACGTTCGCAAATATGGTCGTCCCGACCTATTAATAACATTGACATGCAATCCATAGTGGTCTAACATAAAAAACAATTTATTTGATGGTCAGAATCCAACAGATCGACACGATATAACAGCACGTGTATTTCGACACAAAGTAAGAGCACTGATGGATTTGATTATCAAATTCCGAACTTTTGTGGAGGTGCGTTGCTGGATGTATTCGAATGAATGGCAAAAGAGGTGGCTGCCGCACGCGCATATCTTGATATGGCTGGTTCGTAAAATAACACCCGATCAAATTGATATCATTATATCAGCTGAAATTCCAGATGAAATCGGTGATCCAGAATTATTTGAAACTGTCACGAAAAATATGATCCATGGCCCTTGCGGCCAGATAAATATGAATTCGCCATGCATGATCGATGGAAAATGTTCAAAACGGTATACAAGAGCATTAACTTCGGATACTATTACAGGTGCCGACGGATACCCCTTGTACCGACGTCGGTCACTGGAGGATAATGGCCATACAACAACAATTAAAATACGCAATCAAGACGTTGAAGTAGATAATCGTTGGATTGTGCCTTATTCTCCACTATTGTCAAAAGTATTTCAGGCTCACATAAATGTTGAGTACTGTAATTCTGTGAAATCGATTAAATACATTTACAAATATGTGAATAAAGGCAGTGATATGGCTGTTTTTGGAGTAGCTGATGACAATAGCATTGATGAAATCGCACAATATCAAATGGGGCGCTACATTAGCTCTAATGAAGCTCTTTGGAGAACTTATTCATTTCGAATTCATAAGCGATATCCTGCTGTGGTTCATTTGGCTGTTCATCTTGAAAATTGCCAGCGTGTGTCTTTTACCGATGCAAATGTAGAGCAGAAAGCAGCACAACCACCAGCAACAACATTAACTGCGTTCTTTCAATTGTGCGAAAGCGATAACTTTGCCAGAACGTTGCTGTATTTTTTTTGCAGATACCATGGGAAGATTGTACATAGTTCATCTAAACAATGCATAATGTTATTATTTGCGATTGTTTTTAGTAAATATTGTTGGGCCACGTTCATTTCAACAATTGCGAAGGGTGAATGGTGATTTAGGTTTTGCTTGAAAATGATGCGCATTGGGATTTAACGCTTCACGATGCATTGATTGCTTCTTCTCCACATCAAATACGTATCTTATATGCCATAATCTTGTAAACATGTTTTCTATCAAATCCTCTTGAATTGTGGAATAAATAAGATTTTATGGCAGAAGACTATTTGATTCGAATGCGTCGTCACACAAGAAACACTGATTTGCTGATTTCATTGGAAATGTATAATGAGGTATTGATAGCGATTGAAGATATGTGCCTTACGATTGCAAATAAAGGATTAGGGCAATTAGGTTTGTCACCACCCAATCGTTCAATGCATTATTTATTTGTCCGGGAATTGCAACGTGAACAACAAAAACATGTCTATGATACCATCATATAAGCGGCCCAAAATAAAGTCGGTGGATTATGTTTTTTGGATGCGCCTGGTGATACGGGAAAAACATTTGTGATATCACTCATTTTGGCAGCCATTCTATCGCAACGAAAAATTGCATTGGCACTTACTTCGTCGGGAATCGCTGCTACTCTATTGGATGGTGGACGAACAGTGCACTCTGCGTTAAAATTGCCGTTGAATGTGCAGTTATGCTTATATTTATTGATTAATCACTTTAAAATTTAATCTAAATTAATTAAAATGTAATTATTTTCAAATTAACAGGTGATTGAACATCCCACGTGCAATATTTCAAGAAATTCTGCGATGGCAAAAGTTTTGCAACAAACACCAATTATTCTATTGGATGAATGTACAATGATGCATCAAAAATCGCTGGAAGCATTACACCGTACAATGCAAGATCTACGTCAGAATCAAGAAATTTTTGATGGTGCATTAATATTATTGTCAGGGAATTTTCGACAAATATTGCCTGTGGTTCCACGATCAACACCGGCGGATGAGATCAACGCATGTTTAAAGTCTTCTCTTCTGTGGCGACATGTGCAAAAATTGACATTGAACATAAATATGCACGTTCAATTCCACAACGACCAATCTGCAGATCGGTTCTCGAAACAATTGTTAGATATTGACAATGGAAAACTTCGAGTCGATAATACAAATGGATTGATTATATTGCCGAACAATTTCTGTACCATTATCCAATCAACAGAAGAGTTGATTGAAAGTGTGTTTCCAAATATTGTTCAAAATTACAGGAATCACAATTGGTTGAGAGAACGCGCAATACTGGCACCAAAAAATTTACACGTTAATGCAATGAATTATCAGATTCAAGAAAAATTGCCAGGTGCAGTGACATCATATAAATATGTTGATAGAGCAATGAATGCAGATGATGCAGGGAATTATCCAATTGAATTTTTGAATTCATTGGAACCACCTGGTATGCCACCGCATTATTTGAATTTAAAGGTTGGCTCATCAATTATTTTACTGCGGAATTTAAATGCACCAAAACTGTGCAATGACACAAGATTAGTAGTAAAAAATTGATGGCGAATTTAATTGAAGTGCCAATATTGACCGGAACAACGAAAAATTAAATTGTACTCATACCACGTATTCCACTGATTCCAACAGACATGCCAATTGAATTTAAGCGTTTGCAATTCGCAGTGCGTCTATCATTTGTCATGTCCATCAATAAGGCACAAGGACAAATGCTTCAAATATGCGGATTAAATTTGGAGTAGCCGTTCTTTTAACATGGACAGCTATACGTGGCCTGTTAAAGAGTTGGAACTCAAAATTGTTTGTTTGTGCTCGCTTCCAATGTGCAAACTAAAAATATTGTATATCCAAATGTTTTGGAATGACATTAATAATTTTGAAATACAATGCATTCATTTCATAAAAAAAATTTATAGTCTTTCATTTCTTTTTTTGGTTGGTTGTTACGAAGTGCAACGGGGTCCGCTAGTAATTTATTGTTATTGGTAGTTAATTTAGCGTGATGGTAGAGGCCTATTGCTTCATCACCAGAGAGACACCTATGTTTTGAAACATTTACCTGCGCATTTTTCATATATTTAGCACTGTCTAAGTCATCGCTTAAGTCTTTAGTAATGCTAGCAGCATCTTTTTTCCTTGCGAGCCTAACGGCGTGCTCGGCAGCGAACAAAATTTTCCTCCAAAGTGTAATTGTTAAGTATATTTTCTGTTCTTTTTATTTTAGTTTCAGCCCACTGTCTTGGAAGTCCTTTGAGGGTCGACCGAATTGTTGTTCTTTTGTAAAAGTTTCTTCAGCAGCATACGAAGGAGCATCTGGTTCCTCCATTAGAAAAAATATATCCTCACCATTCAACCGTTGCTCATACTTAGAAAAGAACCGCTCAATCCGTTTACCAGCGAAATTCCACTTCTAATCAATTTTCAACATAAACAATTTTATGTTTCTTTTAAGTTCATGTTTCGCATTATCGGATATATAAAGGGTTATCTTTGTAAGTATGTTGCTATATATTTTTTTAAGCCTTTCATTTTTAGGGTAGGTTTGTCACAATTGGGAAAATTCTTTTCGTGAAATTATATAAGATGGAACTGAAAATCGAAAAATTTAAAAAATTAAAAATTACATATTTTTGCAAATCCGTGTGCTACAATCGGCATATATGAGCAGAAATAAGATAAAATTCTCTACAATATGAATCTACTTTTTTTGAGTTACTAAGGTACTCACTTTTTCTTTGATACTAATTTCAAAAATTTACAATTCCTTGTTGTTTTTTTAAGAAAAAAACACCAAAATCCAAAATTAATAAATAAATATTTTACCTGGATTATCCATGATCGTTTAAAAAATTACGGTTTATATTAAATTTATTACCGCTAAATGCACTTAAACCGATTAATCAATATTACCCGGATTTCACAAATTTCCACACAAATGCACCGTTTGTCGAATATTGGTGGCAGCTAATTTCCCGAAATTTTGCACACACGACTTTTAGTCCCCTAACATAAACACATTTTCGCTTTTATCTGTCATTATGACTTTTTCCACCTGCCGCCTTATAGTCGAAACACTGTGGGGCACCGCGAATAGCTTGGGCTTACCGCATGATCTCGGATGAAGCTGTCCTGATCGTTGCGGGGAAAGAAATGCAATATACGACAGCGAATCGCAAGCGAGTACAGCTGCTTTTGCCGTGCAGCGCGAAAATAATCGATTTGACGCTGGCAGAAACAGTGGAGGAACAGCATCGTAGGAAAGGGGACTAGGGAACTAAACCCTGAACTGAATCCATGGTTGAAGCGACCACACGGAGAGATAGACTTTTACCTGACCCAGTTTCTAACCGAACACGGTTTTTCTCGCAAATACCAACACAGATCGGGCAAGGTTGATACTCGCGCTGCATGTATAAAAAAAAAAAAAGTGCATGTACTGTGGGAAAATAGACGATAGACGCCACACCTTCTTCGAATGCAGGCATTTCTCCGATTTACGAAGGGGGGTAGAAGAGGTACTTGGCTACGTATCCCCGGGCAGTGTCATCAATAACATGCCCTGCTGAAGAGACGGATGCCTAACCCATTAGCGTGAGAGTAGCCATAGAGCTCACGTAGCGCGCACCCGTACCCGAAGTAATGCTAAACGTGGGAGGTTAGGTTTTAGTGGGTATCCCTTCATGGAAGAAGGGAGTCCCGGTCAGTGCATAAAGCATTTCTTCCTTCCGCGAAACACAAACAAAATTATCCAAATTAGTTGGGTTGATATCATCATAAATTCGGATATAAAGCTAAAACTTTCAATAGCCGTGTGAATTTTCACACAGTGAGCTCGTCAAATGAAATTCATCCGTTGTTGCGGCGACAAACAATGTGAATTTAGATATTTTCTTCAGTTACCTATTAATTTTTGACAAAGCAAACAAACTAAATTTTCTAATTGATAGTGGAGTCGAAATATCTGCACTTCCAGAAGCAAAATTTCCTCATACTAAACGTTCTTCAGATTTAATTCTTACAGCAGCTACTGGTTCAACAATTTCCACATATGGCAAAAAGGGGTTGAATAAACATTTAGGGTTAAGACGATAGTTTCCATTAATAATAGTTGACATAGCTAAACCTATCATCGAAATCAAGAAAAGCCTTCAAAATCTTCAGTTGCATCACCTCGTCAACTAGTACCCAAAAAGAAGTAAATGATTGGCGTCCTTGTGATGACTTTCGTAGGCTTAATGTTGTGACTCTTCCAGACCGTTACCCTTTACTTCACGTTTACGACTTTAATATGAACCTAAGAAATAAGAAGATATTTTCAAAATTAGATTTGGTAAGAGCCTACGATCAAATTCCAATGGCAGAAGAGGATATTTATAAAGCCGTAGTCACAACACTTTTTGGAATGTTTGAATTTATGAGAATGCCTTTTGGACTTCGAAATTCTGCTCAACAATTTCAAAGATTCATCAATTAAGAAGTTAATGGGTTGGATTTTGTTTTCGCTTGGATTGATGATTTTCTAGTTGCAAGTGAAAACGAAGAACAACATTTTAAAGATCTCGGTTGACTTTTTCAACGTCTAACAGAATATCATTCAAATATCAAACCAAGAAACTGTAATTTTGGCGTACAGATGTTGATTTTCTAGGCTATAATATTTCGTATTAGGGTATTAAACCATCTAAAGAAAAGATAATTGTTATTCAAAATTTTGAGCGTCCGAAGACAATAAAACAGATACAAAAATTTATAAGGATGGTTACATACAAAAATTAGCGGAGTTTACGTCAAAATTATAATATATATATAATATTTAATAAATCGAACGAGTAAAAAGGGTGACAAGACTTAAATTTGGGACGAT
This sequence comes from Eurosta solidaginis, assembly GCF_040869045.1. Lineage (NCBI taxonomy): Eukaryota > Metazoa > Arthropoda > Insecta > Diptera > Tephritidae > Eurosta > Eurosta solidaginis. The sequence goes on from NC_090324.1 coordinate 47,325,274, forward strand.
TTGTCAAATAAGGCTTTCGAGGGCACTATAAAAAGCTTGCTTCTGCGACATTGTTGAGCCAATTCAACAAGGAACCAAAACTTTCTTTAAAGGTAGATGCTTCTAACACCGAAATTGGTGGTGTCATGCATCAAAGATTTAATGCAAATTCGGAGCCTCTTGCATTCTTTTCAAGGAAGCTTTCTCAATCCGAAACTTAATAGAGTATGATGTATATTAGAACGATTTCCCGTTATCCCTTGTCAAATTTGTTTTTGAGACAAACCGGTTTCGCCGCTGTGCCATCATAAGTGTAGATTCTCGTTCTGACCTGTTGTTGTCGTTTGTCCTGTATTTATAGTTCGTAGGTAAATGAGCAGGTATTGTCAAAATTGATGCTTGTGTATATTTAGTTATGTGTATGTGCTGTGTGTTCATTCAGAACCGAGGGTGGTTTACTACATAAAGAATCTACGGCATAAACTAAGGAAAAACAATATTGTCACAACGAAAGCGGACAAAGGAAACACCACTCTGCTAATCGAAAAAGAGCAATATATATCCAAAACCTAAGATATCATAGAGGAAACGAAATGTCGTAGAATGAGAGAGGATCCCACAGATGAACACCAAAAACGAATCAAAGTTGCTATAAAAAATGCAACAAATATAGTAGATTCTAACGTGGCACATAGATTGGTCCAAATGAACAGGTCAGCTCCTCTACTGATTGCGCTACCAAAAATCCACAAGCCGGACACGCCAATGAGGCCCATTATTAATTTTAAATCGGCACCATGTTACAAACTGTCCAAATATTTAAAAACGATATTCAAAGATACTCAGGAGCTAAGGAACGAATATGCAATAGCTAACACAACAGAACTAGTAGAGAGAATTGAGACCGTAGAGCTAACAAGGAACAGCAAATTAGAATCTTTTGACATAAAAGATTTATACCCATCTATACCACTATCGGCGGCTTTGGACATAGTTAGCTCAACAATAGTTCATAATTCAAAAAACAAAGTGAAAATTATGCAAATCACAAATACGCTAAGAACCACTTTACGTCAAAACTATTTTCAATTCTACAATAAAATATATGGACAAACAAACGGTCTTGGAATGGGAAGCCACACATCAGCAATTCTTATGAAAGTGTTCATGCAAAATCTGGAAGAAAAGTACATACAAGAGATGAAGTCCAAATTAGGAGTGTCATTTTATGCTAAATACGTGGATGACATAATATGCGTTTTAACTACTAATAACGAAGATCTTGTACTGGTGTACCTCAACAAGCAGCACGGAAATATAAAATTTACAATGGAAACCGAAAAAGACGTAGGAATCAACTATCTGAACCTCACGATAAATATTGATAAAGAAGCCAAAAGATTTAACTATGACATATATAGAAAGCCAACGGCCACCGACACAATAATACAAAATACCTCAAATCACCCCCAACAGCATTAAGGCACTTGGTACATAGAATTGAAAGAACACTTCTTACACAAGAGGAGTATAAAAGAGAATTTGAGGTCATATATAAAATCGCTGCAAACAACGGATATAAAAAAGCACTAATAGATAAGCTCAGAAGGACAAATGGAGAAGCAAAATGAAATAATGAAAAGGAAAATAATAGCTGGACGACTATGACATATACTGGAAAAGCAACATATTGTTACGAATATTAGCAACACTAAGGGATACTGCCATCTCTAGGCCGATGATAAGCAGTGACGTGAATTCACATCAATAATTCAATCATTATGTATCTACATAAACGAATCAATAATTGCGTCTACACATATGTACGTATACGAGCAGCGGAGAAGCAATGCACAAACACATGCATATATCTTATCTGAGTTGTCACAAGACAAGAGAGGGCAATAATTTGTGCAAGTATTACTCAAATGAGAAGTTATAAACGTAGTTGTGGCTGGCGATTTTGTAGCTGATAACTAACTAGTAGGCTCTGGAATGGAAAAGCCTAGAAGTATGAAATGAGAAATCAAAAAGTATAAAAGGCGCGACAGTAGAGGCGAGTTTTCAGTTTTCATTTGAGATATCAACCAGTTGGGTTATTAAGCAAGCTATTCGTTTCAAAGTTTGAGTGTTATCGTGAAGTACTTTAATAAAGTCCATTTTGCATTATTAAATATTGGAGTTATTTATTCAACAGTTTAGTGATTCGAACTTAGCAGAGGGTTGCAAATAAGAGGATTTGCAAGTAAATTCGTTACAATATAAATTTGCAAATTTCTTTAAAAAATACAACATTGACACAGCTTTTAAAACATCGAACAATCTAGGGCGAAAACTAAGAACTAATACTAACTCAGACGATCCGTTTAGCAGCCACGACGTATACAAGCTTACCTGCGGATGCCAGCATAGTTACATAGGAGAAACAGGACGGCAAATAATAACGAGGTTCAGAGGACATATCAGAGATTACAACAAAAAAATACGGAATCCAAACATTATACCCGAGTCTAACTTCGCGAATCACATGGTCGAGAATGAATATTCCCCAGCAAACATCAACAAAACAGTTAAGGTTCTTCGCATACAAGCAAAAGGCCGACTTCTCAACGTACTCGAAAACATGGAAATCTACAAACAGAAAACATTCGACGGTAGAATAATAAACGAACAGATAAACACAATTTCTCATACAATATTCGAGCCTTTAAAACTTGTTTACAAGAAACAAGGTAATCACATAGGTACAACAGACAAATACACAACAACAAATAAACGCAAAACAATTAACACACCAAAACAACAAACCCACAAAAAAGGTCAAAGACTAAAATCACGGATTTTTACCTGCCCCAGTCAGCCGCACAAATCGATTAGTAAACCACCGTCGGTTATGAATGAACACACAGCACAATCACATAACTAAATATACACAAGCATCAATCTTGACAATACCTGCCCATGTACCTACGAACTATAAATACAGGACAAACGACAACAATAGATCAGAAGGAAAATCGACACTGATGATAGCACAACGCCGAAACCATTTTATCTCAAAACCAAATTTGACAAGGGATTACGGAAAATCGTTCCAATATACATCATTTAACCACCCTGTTGGAAAATCAACAAAACAAAATAAGTTTATACAGTATGTTCGAGAGAGAACTATTAGCTATTTATTTGAACATTAAGCATTTAAAATACCCTTTAGAAGGGCGAAATTTTACAGTTTTCACTAATCACAAGCCTTTAATATTTCCCTTACATTTTACATTCAAAGACGGAACGAAGCCCTAGACAAACTGGCATATGGAGTTTAATGCAAATTGCACAACTGATTCAGTATATTAAATGAAAAGTAAATGTTTTTGCTGACCAATTATGTCGAGAACAATACGAAGAATTAAATGAGTTAAAATCTTCATATACATCGCCCAGTCTTAAACTTCAGAAAGTACTTTTGCTAAATTTTGATATTTGGTGTGAAATGGCAGGCGAAAGTCCTAGAAAATTTGTAACGAACAGTTTAAGAAAGACAGTGCTTAATATGCAACATGGCGTCAGAGTTACAGGTCGTCTTATTATCAAAAAATATTATCGGCCAGAAATGAATAAGAAAACCAACATATGGTCTAGAGAATGTATTAATTATCAAAAATCTAAAGAAAATCGTCGAACTAAGAAAAGATTTAAACATATCAATTTAGATATTGATAGACCTCTGCCTAGTTAGAATGGACATCGTTATACTTTGACAATAATTGAGATTTATTCGTCTGCCAGATGTTTATATTGTGACGAATATTAGCAACACTAAGGGATACTATCATCTCTAAGCCGATACTGAGCAGTGACTTGTATGCACATAAACAAACCAATTATTTTGTCCATATAAGCAGCGGAGGGAAACGCACAAACACATGCATATATCTGAGACACTCCCAAAAAGGCAATCATCGATGAAGTATCACTCACATATAAACGCGCATAGGGCTATGCGAGAACCTATAATAGTGCATCTGTAGTTATAGCTGGTGATTTTATAGCTGGCAAACAAATAGTAAATTCTAGAAATGCCTAGAAATATGCAAACCGTATAGTATAAAAGCAGCGCCAGCTGAGGCATGGCAATCACTTAGATTTAAGCACAATATCTGTTGAGAAGTAAAAGTGTTATTGTGAAATTAGTCTAAGAAAGACCATTTTACATTATTGAATATTGGAGTTATTTATTCAACAGTTTAGTAATTCGAACGTTAGCAGAAGGCTACAAATAAGCGGAATTGCACTAAATTCGTTGCAATTGGTATCAGAAGACGAATTGTTGAATAAAATCCGAAGATTTTGAATAAAACTTGAATACAACAGCAATAAGATCGAACTTCAAGCACGGCTACGAGAGGTAATGGAGTCGCAAGGAATTGATGTGGACCAGTGTGTATTTCATCCTGATGTGGAAGAATCAACAACAAAAACGGAAGAGAAGAACGGAAGTCCGAGTCCAGTCGCAAGCGGCGAGAATAATGCGACATTGGCTTTGTTATCACAGATATCGACAAAGATGGAAACCCAGGAAACACGTATAACTGAAAGTATGGAATCTCAACTAGAATCACATGAGACACGTATAACATCCAAGATGGAAGCACAGGAGACACGCATAACATCCAAGATGGAAGAACAAGAGAAGCGCTTATCATTGCAGGTGGCAAAAATGCCGTCGCAGTCGTCGCAGGAAGCAAGGGTAACATCAATGCTGGAAGCTTAGGATGCAAAAATCGCTCAATTTCAGGCAGGCAGAAGTCGATTTAAAAGGTGGTATGGAGCAGTTGCAACTAAATCGCCTTGCAGTTGCAGCGAGTAATCTAAAGGTATAAACACCATCCGTTGACGGTTCTGTTCCTTTCAATCGTTAAACTAAAGCGAGTAAGCCGCAAGGGGCGACAGCTGGCTCCCTCATTTGAATGCCCCATAATCTCTATCTCGAAAATTGGAAGAAGGTCAAACAATCTTACTGTCGGAGAACACGTGGATGGAAAGGAACATTTACTGACTGTAGATACGGGTGCATCTCATTCCATCATTCGATCAGATTTAATCAACAAGAAGATAATACCATTGCTTGGAGAAAGATTACGTACATGCGCGGGAGAGGACACCCAGGTAATTGGAGAAGTAGAATGTGAGGTAGCAATTGGGAACGTCACGGTACTACACAATTTTATAGTGGCAGGTATTGTTGATGAAATCGTAATTGGAGGGGGGGGGGGGGCCTTCTTAATCGACCAAGGCATCAACATCGACATGCAAAGCAAGATGATGCAATATAAGAACACAGATGTGCCACTTAATTTGGGCTACGAGAAAGGCTACAGCAGTAAACGAGTGCTGGTGGAAGAACACAGGAACAGAACAGGAACACGTTTCAACTAGCAAGACTTATCTTTCAAATGACATCACGGCATGCACGGAGGGGCTATATCAAGATTATCAGAGTAAGCCAAAGCAATTGCTCCTAAAGTACTCAAACATATTTGACCAGGATGGTTCCAAACCAGGCCGCACCAATGTTGTGAAACATCAAATTGACACTGGAGACGCCAAGCCGATACGGCAAGCTCCTCGTAGTCTTCCACTGGCAAAGCGGGAAGTTGTTAATCAAATCTTACAAGAAATGGGCGACAGCGGCGTCATCGAACCATCAGATAGTCCACGTCACGAAAAAGAGTAGCTACCCATTGCCAAGAATCCACGATACTCTGGACTCTCTATCTGGTATGAAATGGTTTTCCATGCTGGACTTGAAAAGCGGCTACTGGCAAGTTGAGGTGAAGGAGGAAGATAAAGGGAAAACAGCATTCAGTGTCGGTGATGGTCTTTGGCAATTTACAGTAATGCCTTTTAGACTTTGTAATGCACCAGCTCTTTTTGAGAGACTCATGGACCAGGTACTGAAAGGACTGCATTGGAAAACATGCTTGGTGTACCTAGACGACTTCAGCGTATTGGGAAAAACTTTGACGAACATCTTAAGAACTTGGAAGAAGTTTTCCAGAGAATAGCTGTCGCTGGTCTGAAACTATATCCCAAAAAGTGTTCGCTGTTTAAAAAGGAAGTAAATTATTTTGGTCACAAGGTAACGACAGAGAGCATCTGTACAGCGAATGAAAAGATAGAGGCAGTAAAAGATTGGTCAAGACCACAGAGTTTGGATGAATTAAGAAGTTTCCTTGGGCTGTGCACATATTACCGCCGATTTGTATCAAATTTTCCGGCGTAGCCCATAGTCTCCATGAGCTTACAAGAAAAAATAAAGCTTTTGAATGGAAGAAGGAGCAAGAAGTGGCTTTCCAAACATTGACGGAGCATTTGTGCACTGCTCCAATATTGGCATATCCGATTCCGGGAGCAACATTTATTCTAGATACAGATGCGAGTGGATATGCTATAGGAGGCGTTTTATCACAACTGATCGATGGACAGGAGAATGTAGTTGCATATTGCAGCCATTCGATTGGAAAATCAGAGATAAACTATTGCGTTACACGGAGAGAGCTGTCTGCATTGGTAGAGTGCATAAAAAATGTTCACAAATACCTCTACGGTCAGTGATTCCGCGTCAGGACAGATCACGCAGGGTTGAAATGGCTTTTGCAGTTCCGTAATCCGGAAGGACAATTGGCACGGTGGATCGAGCAACTACAAAGCTATGACTTTTCCATTGAGCATCGAAAAGGCAGTACCCATGGAAATGCTGATGCAATGTCACGAACACCATGTAGTTTGGAATGCAAGCACTGTTCAAAGGCCGAACAAAATTCAGCGCATCACCAATTACCATCACCGCCAGAGAGGTTGAAGATGCCATTGGTCACGCTAAACCATCCAAAGCAGTGGGCACGGACGGAATAGCCCTGTCTAGCACATGTCTTCAACCTTTCTCTTTCCACCTTTGTCATACCCGAAAAATGCAAAATGTCCAAGGTGGTCCCGCTACTAAAGCCTGGGAAACCAGCTAACATAGGAGAGTCGTATGGTCCCATATCTCTCCTATCGCCATTAGCAAAGACGCTTGAAGCCATTTTGCTCCCTTACTTCAAAGCAAATTTACAGCTAGCCTGTCATCAGCATGGCTTCAGAAAACTCCATAGCACCACCACCACGCTAAATGCCATCAATGCCCAGATAAATTGCGGTTTAAATCAATACCCCCACCTTAGAACAGTACCCATAGCGCTAGACCTATCAAAAGCTTTTCGTACGGTCAACGATGGCAAGTTACTGCAAGACCTGGAAGGGTCTACCCTTCCCCCATGTCTTAAAAGGTGGACCGGAAATTATCTGGGTGGTCGGCAGGCATCGATGCAATTTAGAAACGAAACATCAAAACCAAGAAGAATTAAACAAGGGGAGCTACAGGGTGGTGTCCTATCCCCACTTTTGTTTCATTTCTACATATCTAAGCTACCTTCACCACCAGAAGGAGTCACTATCCTTTCATACGTCGATTACTGCACAATAATGGCCACAGGCCCAGGCCCACAGATCGATGAGCTCTGCAACAGAATAAACGGCTACATCCCTGATCTCTACTGTTTCTTCACCTCACGAAACCTGGCATTATCACCGACTAAATATTCCGCGACAGTATTTACAATATGGACGTCCCAAATGTCGACCATTTTGAACATCCGCGTAGATGGCACTACGCTACCGACTGTCCTACACCCAAAAATCTTGGGTGTGACGTTTGATCAGGATCTACATTTTGGTGAGCACGTAGCCGCAATTGTTCCAAAAATCCAGAGCCGTAACAAAATCCTCAAATCCCTTGCTGGAAGCATCTGGGGAAAAGATAAAGAAACGCTCATTACTACATACAAAGCAATTTGCCAGCCGCTTACGTGCTACGCGTCACCATATGGTCGCCAAGCCTAAAAATTACCCACTGGAAGAAGCTACATGCCTGCCAAAATACTGCTCTCAGAATCTCCACGGGCTGCCTTCTTATGTCCCCAGAACACCATCTAAATAATGAGGCGAGAATACTCCCCATCAGGGAGAGAAATGAGATGCTAACCAAACAGTTTCAGTTGAATACCCAGAAACCTGGGCATCCAAACAGACATCTGATTGATGAGCCAACACCGCCTAGGGGCTTAAGGAGTCATCTCCGTAAGCATTTTGAGGAAATACGGCACCTGAGAACCCAGCCGTATGAAGCAAAAAGACACAAGCAAGTCCTTGGTGAACTCCACAAACAGGCGTCGGACCTTTGTGTCAGGAATTCCCCGGTGAATCCAGTACTCAAAGAAAAGTACCCAAAAGTTGTGGAAGAGGAACGCATACTCCCCAGGGAAACGCGTGTCACTCTTGCTCAACTTCGTTCTGAGTACTGTAACAGGTTTAACTCTTACCTATCCAGAATCAATCCCGACATACAAAATGTATGCCCCACTTGCAATGTGTCCCCACATGACACCAACCATCTCTTTAATTTTAATGTGGAACCAACGCCTTTAACACCCCTTTCATTATGGTCCACCCCTGTTGAAACAGCAAGTTTCCTTGGACTCCCGTTAGAGGATATTGAAGACAATTTGTGATAGGTCGCGGCGGTTAGGTGGGGCGAAGCACTGCTACAACAACAACAACAAAGGCCGAGGCTAAAGAAGACATTATAGATGTCCGGCTAATGACTAAAACATGTACGGATGAATGGGACAAGGAACAACTATGGAAGTGTTAGCTAGATGATACTGATCTGTCACATGTTATGCTAGGGGTCGAACGAAACGAAAGACCAAATAGAGAGGAGATATCAGCAGAGATTCCCATTGCGAAGTCATATTGGGCACAGTGGAGCAGTTTAGAATTGATATCCGTTTGCTTGCATCGAGTATGGGAAAGTGAGGATGGTCAATGCAAGAAGAAACTTATAGTTGTTCCCAGAAAGAGGATTCCTGACGTGCTCAGCGAGCTGCATAATGGTCTAAGTGGTCATCTTGGAATCACAAAGACGCTCGAAAAAATTAAGCAGATATTCTATTGGGTTGGTTGCCGTCAGTCAGTCACTGGGTGGATTGAAAACTCAAAACCCGAAGTCATGGCCAGATGAAGCAATATAAGTCAGGTGCGCCATTTGAAAAGATCGCTATGGATGTCGCATGTCCATTTCCTACTAGCAACTTCGGAAACAAATACGTACTGGTGGTTATGGATTATTTCAGCAAATGGCCATAGGTATACCCAATCCCGAATCAAGAAGCGGAAACAGTAGCAGAAGTGTTTATAAACAATTGGGTTGCAAGGTATGGTGCACCAATAGAGTTACATTCTGACCAAGGCATGAATTTCGAATCAGCTGTGTTCCAGGAAATATGTAAATCATTGGACATTCGAAAAACACGGACAACTGCATTGCATCGTCAGTCCGATGGTATGGTGGAACGATTCAATAGAACATTGGAGGAGCACTTAAGGAAAGTAGCGGACAAGTTCCATAAAGAGCGGTATACACGCATACCAGTATTCTGGATGGCTTACCGATCGGCAGTGCACGAGACAACGGGCCAAACTCCCGCAAAGGTAATTTTTGGCAATGACCTTCGACTGCCAGATGATTTGAAGTTTGGGATGGATGCCGATGCGGAGAGAAATGTCAAGAAATCCACTGGTGTCTTGGAAGAAGAGCTGAGAGAGATACACGATCTTGTAAGGCAACGAGCATAGATTATGAGTGACCAGATGAAAGCCAAATACGATAAAGCAATTAATTCTAAAGGTTTTCAGGAAGAAGATTTGGTGCTGTTATACAACCCACAACGAAAAAAAAGGTTTGTCCCCGAAATTGCCGTTTAATTGGGAAGGCCCATACAAAGTTGTAAAACGGACCAACGATGTAGTTTACCGCATACAAACCATTGGCAAACCACGAACCAAAAGAAAGTGGTTCATATGGAAAACCTGGCAGCGTTTAAATTGAGAGATTTGTCTAATCGGGACGATCAGATTTAGGTGGAAGGCAGTGTGACGAATATTAGCAACACTAAGGGACACTATCAACTCTAAGCCAATACTAAGCAGTGACTTGTATGCACATCTATAAATCAATCATTATGTCTATACATATGTCCATACAAGCAGCGGAGAGCAACGCACAAACACATGCATTTATCTGAGATACTCCCAAAAGTAGGCAATAATTTGTGCAAGTATCACTCAAATATACACGCGCATATGAGAAGTTATAAACGTAGTTATAGCTGGTAATTAACTAGTAAATTCTAGAAATAGAAAAGCCTAGAAATATGTAACGGCGAAACCAAGCAGTATAAAAACTGCAACAGTTGTGGCACGACCATTCGGTTTCATTTTAGCACGCTATATGTTGAGAAGTAGAAGTGTTATTGTGAAAGTAGTCTAAAAAAACCATTTTGCATAATTGAATATTGGAGTTATTTATTCAGCAATTTAGCGATACGGACGTTAGTAGAAGGTGTGAAATGAGCGGATTTTCACTAAATTCGTTAAACTACATACAGTAATAGAAAGCAACCTATGAAAAATCGCCGCTAGATAGCGCAGGTATCGAGATATTGAAAAAAGTCGTATTTGTGCTCCGATTTGGCTCATATATGGAACACATAATACATACATGAATAGACAGCGACCTCCCGCTAGGTGCGGCAAGGATCGTTATATTAAAAATACTCGTGTCTGTGGTTTGATTTGGCTGATATTTGGAACAAATATTACATACAGTCCGGTAGGAGTGACATTAAAATACTTTGGAGCCCGAGCACTTAGATAGTAACAAACTGCCAGAAAAGAGTCCTTGTAATAATGAGACACTAAATGAACTAAATAGAATGAGGCAATTAAGACTAAAAACTTGAAAATAAAATAATTCAAAAAAAATTTTAAGTTAAACGGTTTTATTTTATTTATATTTATATAATATTACTAAAAGCTAGAAAATAATTAGCTAAGTCCTAGGTACTAGTCATCACACTCCTCATCAATCTATGGCGTTGATCAGACAATTAAACATAAGCGTTGTGCGCGTGTAATTTCTAAAAATGTGACTTATGACTATACATAGAAAATTGACGAATCCAACACTTTTGTTTAATTGTCTGATCAACGCTCTAGCTTGATGAGGAGTGTGATGACTAGTACCTAGGACCTACCTAATTATTTTCTAGCATAGTAAGTATTGTTTTCAATAAAACCGTTTAACTATAAAATTTTTTTTATTATTTTATTTTAAATTTATTAAATACGAAATTTAAATCAACCTTACAAAGTTATTTGTGTTTTTAGTTTTGTAGCTTTATAATATAACATTTACACGGGCCTCAAATGCGTACTTCAAAATGTGTCATTTGAAAGTCTTTACATTGGCCTCATTCGCATCCCGCTTTACCTTACGTGCAGGACTCGGCTGTGAGGACACCAGATCCTAGCAAGAAAATGCATTTGATTATTGATTAAACAATATTATCATAAAAAAAATAAATACAAAGCAGTTTCTGGTAAAATTGTCAGTTGGGTTTTAAAAAACTAGTGGAAACATCAGTGGCGTAGCTAGGTCAACAAGGGCCTTTGTGCAAAAAACAAACTAGGGCCCCAATCTTTGAGTTGTGTCAATATATGCCAAAATATGAATACTTGGTTAAATTAATTGTGTTTTTGTATTAACGTTTTTCTTTATTGCACATAAAATGTGAAAATTTATTTATTTAGTATATTCTGAATTTATTAGAGGTATATTTATAATAGTTTCCGAGCTTTATTTTTTGCAAATGTGTCAATGACTTCGGTTAGATCCAAGTTTGATAAGACTTGGTTTTCGATTGCTTTTAGTGATAAATGCCGGAGTCGAGCTTGGCCCATGGTATTACGTAAATAGTTTTTTATTATTTTTAATTTGCTAAATGATCTTTCAGCTTGCACGGAAGTAACAGGAATTGTATGGAATAGCAACATTGCAGTAAACACTTCTGTTATGTCACATTCTTGTACTCCATATTTTCTCATTATTTCATTACAAAATTTGTGAACAGTCCATGTTTTTGCCTTAGTTAATCCAGGTAAAGGTAGGTGATAAATATTAAGAAATTGAAGGGTAAAATAAGGGCCTATCATATCAGAATATTTAATTTGGAATTGGTTACACTTTTGTATTAAAGTTGTGTCATCAAAATCGAGTAGGAATGTTGGTCTGAAAAAACCGAAAATTTGACTGACTGCACTCATACCAGCAAAACGTACATTTAACTGACTTATTATTGTGTCCATTACATTATTAAAAACAGTAATTTTAAATATGTGTTCCCTGTTTTTAAATCGGTAATCAGAAGATAATTCGTTAAAATGTTTCTTAATTTTACTTTGCCTTTTTTCTTTAAAATAAGGATGTATACCATATTTTGTTGCCGTTTCAATGGCTTTGCATTTGAATTATTCAAAGTCATTTCTATAAGTTTTCATCTTTAAATTTATTTATGCTAAAGCTCTGCTTGCCGTGTCCAAATCGATGTCGGATTTTTGTGAAATTTTAGATGCATAATTGATGTTATTTAAAATACAGTGCATGAATTCGCAAAGAAACACGAACTCAAAATTAAGTATTTTTGTTTTAATACTTTTTGCTTGATCACGCTCATCTTTTTTGCAACTCTTGAGATTTATTTCTGATAACGCTCTGATTATATCGAAGAAACGAAGCTTTACTGCAGATACCATATTTGCCCGACTGGACCATCTAGTCGGGTTTAGTTTTTTTAAAGTGGTGTCCGATTCGCCAGTAAATTTCGACAGCAGATCCCAGCGTTTGATGCTAAGTCCGAAAAAATTATACAATTATTGCAATGTTGCGAAATAGTTTTTCAATTCCGAACAATTACTAACGGCATCATTTACCACCAAATTTAAATTGTGAGTGGAGCAATGTATGTAGTCCGCGTTAGGATGAATATCTCTAATCTGTTTTTGTACACCATTCTACACACCGCTCATGACACTGGCTCCATCATAGCCTTGCCCCACACATTTTTTTAAATCTAATTTTTTTTCGGTAAAAAATGTAGTCACCTGTCTTACTAAATCTGCTGCGCCATGTTCGCTGACTGCGTAAAATCCTAGAAATGTTTCTTTAACATCTATTCCTACTGGTTCGCCATTCTCCGAACGGTTGATTAACGCATGTCTCACAACAATACTCAACTAATCTACCCTCGATATATACTAATGTAATAATATAATGGCGAAAAACGGGGACGCTCTGATCTGTTCTAGCATATGATTTTCTAGTGTAGTTCCCAACGACTCAATCATTTCATTTGGGATAGTTGGACTTAAATATCTTGTAGATCCTAAAGTACGAGCAAAAACATCATATATTATAATACAAATTAGAAAAGGAAAAAACTATACAACTTTATAAAAATTAAATATGGATGAACAAAGTATTTATTAAAAATTGACAGGCGGATAAGATCTAACCAACATAGGTGGGGAGCAATAACAGCCCACGGGCCTTATTTCTTTAGCGAAAAGGAAGTAAAGCCCACTTTCCTTTTTTTGTTGGGAAATAACGCCCGTGGGTGTTATTGCGCCACCAACATATAATACAAACATTTAAAATTTAGATATCATCGCTCTATTGCCAGAAGCATTAATGTGCCATTTTTCGATTTTGATTACATCAAAATCTCGAATAAAATACATAACAGGAGCCATTCAAATGTGCAAACAAAAAACGATAATACAGAGGAAAAATATAGCAAGTTCTTCAAACTATTATAAAAATATTCTTTAGCAGAAAATTAGCCACTGACTTCAGTGCCCTAGAAATTAGCCAGAGAATTCAACCATATAAAAACCATATGACAAAGCTTGAATTGCATTATCCCAAAAAACTTAAATTTTGAGTTAATCTGTTTACAATAAGACGAGTGATATATCTTTCTATAATTCTTTTATTTTTCCATCAAAAACACAAATTTTATACAACTGTTAACGGCTAAAGCCTAGAAGTGTTAACACATGCATTAGTTTCATGTCCGAATCAGTTTTAGCAAGCGTAAAATATGCTATTGTTTTGTTGTTTAGGCCAACGTCCCACCTTATTTCTATACCCTCCTGTTTTGCGATTCTTTTAAATTTTTATCGTATTCTGTTTCTAGACGCACAAATGGACCAAAAACTTTCTCGTATTGATAACCATCTTCATAACGGAATAGCATAGTGATGGTTCAGTATCTATACCTGGCTTCTCTAAATCCTGAAATGTTGCATCAATATTTTCCTTCCATAATTCCTCTAATTTGTTTATTTGTGCTGCTGATATTTGTCGTGCACGCCACTGCTCTTGCTCGGTAGGCACCTTAACCAACCACGGCAAAAACGAATGGCCAGTTATAAGTGGCTTCCACTGTTCTTGATCGCAATTCATATTTTTCTGTTTTGCGCTGCATATGGTTGACTAAAATTTAAATTTATTCGTTTAAATACACCTTTTAATATTTACTCCATTTTCAGCTTACCGGCATAACAACACTACAATATATTCCTGTGCTGTGCCTGTGCTGGAATGAATCCTAATACCAATACATTACGTACGCCACACGCGTAACATTTTTAGTACTGTTTCTCCAAGTGGACCTTCAGAATGTAGGGTTACTTCCCTATGTTTAGCCCTCACCGAAAGATTAACAATTTGGGATCCAGATGTGCTTCCACGCTCATTGCAAAACCATTTTTTGCAATTATTGCACATCACTTCGTCGTCGAAATTTTTGTTGCACAAGTTTGCCTTGTTCCTTTCGCCGTTTCCACAATTTCTCTGCACAAAAAGCACACTTTTTCGCCCTTATTTTTTCGTTGTGCAGTTCTTAAGACAACTATCCCCATTTTTCGATAATAGCTGGCAAACTTTTGTAAAAGTATATCTTTTCCAGTTTTCGAGAAAATTATTCCTTTTTGTATCCAATAAACTTTTTTACTCAGTCGGAAAGTAAAGAACACAGATGAGTAGTGATGAACGATATTTGACTATCGGCGATTGCATCCCCGCTATCACAATTAGAATTTCATGCTGAAGGAAAATCGCCAATCGCTATAATCGCTATTGGCGATATTCTGCCAGAGGTGATTGTATACAAAAGAATCGAATGAAGGAAAATCGCGAAATGTCGTTCCATCACTAATTGTAATTATGACGTCAAATAACCTTTTAAGAACCATTTTCCAAAATGACGATTCTTCACGAATTTCATTTTCAAGTTCTTTGTCGATAGTAGTATAACTTCTTTTCTAAATTTCATAAACAGCACATGCTTCTGTATGACCACACTGTGTTGTTTATTCTCTCTGATAAATGCCCCCAGTCACGAAAGCCGTTACACAAAACATTATTCCTTTGCGAAGCAAATAACCAGCAGGGTTGGAAAAATACAGCGTCCAGTATTTTAGAATAACACAACCAAAATCGGTGAACTGGTCCATATTTAGAAGTTGAAAAGAAGTAGGATTTTGAAAAGCATCTGTTGTCCCGGTGGGCGTCTTTTGGAAAAGGTCTCGAAGGCTGTAAAAGCCTACGATCAAAAATTTCACGTTTCTGCTTATTGCTTAGCAATAAAATATTCGCAAAATTGCCTAAGTCGTATGACGATTGAGTATAAAAATTTTCGAAAACTGATGATTTCGCTGCTTTTTACGCTGCTAACTGTGCTAGGAAGGCATCACCGTTGATGTGCTCAGAGGCATCATGTGTAATGGTGGAATTTTGAACTGCCAGATCTGTCTCAGTAGGATTCTCAGCCTGCACTACAGTAGACACATTCACTTCGTCGGAAATATTTGTGATAAAACTACAAAAAGGCCAACTAAAAATTTTTCAATTTTTGGTAGCTTTTGTTTAGCAATTTCTCTCTCTTGACGTTGTTTGCGCTTAAAAGCACCGCTAGGTTTCTTTTTATCCATAACTTTATTGATTTCTTTTTGCAAACTTATTATGTCACAGAGAACAAGAAACACAATTGGTATAAAACTTCACGTAGTTGGGAAACCCCCGGTAAATATTTTATTTCGATAATTAGGGAAAACAGATTCACGACGGCAACGCCGGGCGACCACCTGTCAAATTATTTTTACGCACGTTCTAATGGGGATGCATTTTTAGGGAACGTTACGACAAAGCGGCAATCAATCATGAATGCCGCTGTCGCCAGATTAGATCTATTTCTATTTTTTTTATAATTATTGATGTTTATTTTTCATGTCACTGTAATACACTACTATGTCCATATGCACTATAAAAATATGGCAAAATGTTGATGTATTCGTTAAAAAATTTCACATCGACAAAGCATCTGCTGAAATTTGTACTGAGTGATTTTTCAGTAGCTAAATTAGTGTATTTTATTGATGAGGGGCGAGGGCCCTCTGACCTCCAGGGCTCCTGTACACTGCACCGGTTAGCACTAAGTTAGCTACTCCACTGGAAACCATGATAGGTTGCTTAACCATTCCTGTTCTTGTCGGGATTCTTTTAGTAAGAAAACGTCAAAAGCATATGCCGCATTTGGGATTTTTCTCATTGTAAAAAATATTAAATACTTAGGCTGATTGGTGTGGATTGCATTTGGTGGACCGAATGCGCTGAAATGAGTCATTTCAGAAATGCGATTTGTATGATTATGCCCAAAATGGCGCATTTTATGCAGTGTAAATGTGATATAAATTAAGGAGATATCCCTTTTATTATACTTAAAGATGCTTCATGTTCGTACTTCAAAATAAGTCATTTGAAAACGTTTTCATTGGCCGCCTTCGCATCTGGCTTTAACACTCAACTGCGACGACTCCCAGCCATAGCAAGAAAACGCACTGACGTAATTGATTAAACGAGGGGCTAACATACGTGGTTCCAGGCTCTGGATCAGGGACTGTTATCAGTCTTAGACCGGCCATAGTGACGAATGTCACGCGTGATTAGTTATCACGTCCTGCAGGAAGTGCCCCTGCTTCTGCTGATAATGGCGGATCTAGAGAGAACAACTCGATAAAACCCGCACCCATGAGTCCTTGTGCCGAGCTCAGGGGAGAGAGGACCCTGTTAAAGGTCAAGATCGGTACACAACGGTGACGAACTAGATTGTGAGGGACTTTGATTTTGACTATGTTTAGGAATTGATGACTTTGGGCTGGTAGGTGGGGTATTCTGCCACCTTCGTAGGTCGGGGTGGAACGCTATCGAAACGGCGGTAGGCTGCTGATAATGGCGGATCTAGAGAGAACAACTCGATAAAACCCGCACCCATGAGTCCTTGTGCCGAGCTCAGGGGAGAGAGGACCCTGTTAAAGGTCAAGATCGGTACACAACGGTGACGAACTAGATTGTGAGGGACTTTGATTTTGACTATGTTTAGGAATTGATGACTTTGGGCTGGTAGGTGGGGTATTCTGCCACCTTCGTAGGTCGGGGTGGAACGCTATCGAAACGGCTGGTAGGCTAATGCTGCACCTGCACACGTCCCGTTAAAACCGTGGCGGGCCTCAAGGTACGTTCCGGCTCCGTCGCCGTTAAGTTGGTGGTGTAGGTGCGGTTGAAGATTCTCCCGCCTTGCGTTGGCTCTGAAAGCATTACTCATAAGGTAATGCGTCAACCCTAGCGTGACCTCCCTGCGTAGCATAGATAACCACGAGACCGTTGAAGGGCGACTAAACAATCGGCCCCGGATAGCGGCTTTGAAGGGGGGACTTTTTAGAATGGACACGACTAACACTAATCCGCCAAGGATGGGGTGCGGAAGAAGAGCGGTTTTGATGGAAATCGGTCAAATCAATCTTCAGCACTCTAAGGCGGCTTCCGCAGATTAGTTGCTCTGCCTTGAAAAAGACGGAGTGGATATATTCCTTATCCAGGAGACGTGGCTGAGTAGTAACGGCAGTAAGATTTCTGGATTAAGGACTGAAAAATTCAACAACTTGGTGCATGGGGAGGCAAGTAGGCCTAGATCCTGTGTGCTTGTTAAAAAAGAGATTAACGCTTTTATTATCTCTAATTTCAGCAATGCTTACGTAACCGCTGTCTGCTTCGAGCGAGCAAGTAATGAAATGTGGGTGGTCTCAGCGTACATGCCCCAAGGGGACGTAGCCGGACCACCGCCTGCGATACTGGACGAAATCACCGCTGAAGCCAGGCGGAGAGGTGTTGGCGTGATCATCGGTGCCGATGCTAATGCCCACCATAGCATCTGGGGAAGCTCGGATACCAACACTAGAGGTGAGTCTTTATTTACTTTTATTGTAGATGAGGGACTTTGTATATGTAATAGGGGGAATGACCCGACTTGTATTACTGCGGTAAGGGAGCAGGTCCTGGACCTCACCCTGGTTAGTAAAGAACTGGAAGGTCGGATGTCTGGCTGGAGGGTTCTCAACGAGCACTCCTTCTCTGATCACCGATATATTAAGTTCTCGGTGAACGAATAACGTCCCGGTAAAATATCTTTTAGGAACCCTAAAAGTACTAACTGGGACTCGTATTGTAGGAAGCTGGGAGAGCTATTGCCTGCGGCGCCTACAGTTAGTTCGGACCTATCCGAATCTGAGATAGACGTTGTGGTGGAAAACTTCACCTAGTTAAGCAATAGCGCCTTTCAGCTTCCTGCGCATTGAAAATTTACAGGGGGAAGGGCAAGCCACCCTAGTGGTCGGATACTCTTGACGAACTAAGAGCGTCCAGTCGGCGGCTCTTCAACAGAGCCAGGAGGAGTAAATTACCCTCGGGCTGGGAGCTCTATAAGGTGAGTCTGGGGATTTATAAATATGAAATAAGGATAGCCAAGCGAGATGCATGGCGAAGCTTCTGCGAAAACGTTGAAGGCTGCAATGATTCCTCGAGGCTTAGCAAAATACTCTCTAGGAATCCCGCTCCTCTGGGGTATCTGCGAGATGATGGTGGGGACTGTTCGATGAGTAGCGAGGAGTCCCTAAAGCTTTTACTGGAAAATTATTTTCCCGATGTCCCAGTTGCGCAGGGATCTTCGCCTACAGGGTCGGCGGTCGTTGTTAATGCAGAAGTGCCTGCCATTCCAATAATGGAAAGTGAAATAACCTGGGCTATAGGGTCGTTCAAGCCCTGTAAGTCTCCGGGCCCGGATGGAATCTTTCCTGCGCAACTTCAAAAGTCTTTGGGGATTTTCTGCCGCTGGTTGGCTATCATCTATACTAACTGCCTCAGGCTTAACTATATCCCGAAGTCTTGGCACACGGTTAGGATTATTTTCATTCCGAAGGCCGGCAGAAGCTCTCATGTATCACCTAATGATTTCAGGCCAATCAGTCTCTCGTCGTTTCTTCTTAAGACGTTTGAGCGCTTGCTTGAACTGTACCTACGCGAAAGGATACCTCGGGCGTTACTGTCGGCTTCACAGCATGCGTACTGCAAGGGCAGATCAACGGAAACGGCTCTCCATTCGATTGTAAAGCAAATAGAGGGGTCCCTAGAACACAAATAGTATGCTCTGGGTGCCTTTCTAGACATCGAGGGGGTTTTAACAATGTCTTACCGGGGGCAATCGAAAGAGCTCTGGAGGGTTTAGGATTCGAGGCGGCTCTGGTGGAATTTCTTAGCAAACTTCTATGCGGCAGAATTGTCGCAGCGGGGTGGGGAGGGGCCATATTTAAGAGGAAGGTGTGCAGGGGTACGTCACAAGGGGGTGTGTCCTATCTCCTCTCCTCTGGGTTGTGGTAGTCAACGAGCTTCTTGTGGCCTGGAAGCCAATGGTTGTCGGGTGGTTGCCTATGCAGATGACCTCGCTATCCTAGTCAGAGGCAAATTTCTGGGCACCGTGCGCGAAGTTCTGCAGGGCTACCTGGATACTGTGGCTAGGTGGGCTGAATCATGTTGATTGGCGGTCAACCCGGGAAAAACGGAATGGGTTCTTTTCACAAAGAGATATAAGTTGCCCAATTTCAGAACTCCCTCGATTGGAGGGGTATCGTTGGTACTTTCTGATAGGGTTAAATATTTGGGGATTGTTTTTGACAAGAAACTGTCCTGGAGACCCAATATGGAATATCGGGCCAGGAAGGCCGCCATTGCCTTTTACTCCTGCAGAGGGGCTATCGGAAAGTGATGGGGACTCTCGCCAAGAGTAGTACACTGGCTTTTTGAGATGGTGGTCAAACCGATTCTGCTATATGGGGTACTGGTCTGGTGGAAAGCACTGGGCACGGCGAGCACCTTCAAAATGTTAGTGTCAGTGCAACGGACGCCGCTGATCGGTATCAGTGGCGCTCTCAGAATAACACCTACGTTGGCACTGAACGTCATGCTGAACATATACCCAGTAGATATTGCGGGAAAGACGGCCGCGGCAAGGTCGTTGGTCAGGCTTCGTGATATGGGATATGGACTTTCTGACCGCGGACACTCTAGCCTTCTTACCAGTTTCGACTTTATCCCGGACAGAACGGACTATTGTATGCCGATAACTGCTCCCTATACAACCTTCACCCCAGTCATTCAAGAGAGAGGAGATTGGGGAAGAGGAATTATCTGGGGCATGGGACCGGTTAACTTGTTCACGGATGGGTCGAAGCTGGATGGAAAGGCTGGTGGGGGGTGGAGGTCTTTTGTCAAGAGCTAAATTTAAGCCGCAAGTTTAAGTTGGCTGATCACTTCAGTGTATTCCAAGCGGAAGTTGCTGCGATTAAGGATGCGGTGGATGGAATGCTATTCAGTGCTACTACGGTTAGGGAATTTAACATCTACTGTGAAAGCCAAGCAGCTGTCAAGGCCTTGAGCTCAACTACAGTGCGATCGAGGGTGGTCTGTGAGTGCCTGACCTCGCTTGCGATTGCATCGAATTATTTTACAATTAAGATTATCTGGGTCTCGGGCCATAGTGATATCCCGGGTAACTGTCAAGCGGGTCCCTTAGCCCGCATCGGTACAAATGAACCGGATGAATATATCTGTAGGGATTTCGGGATCCCGCTGGCCACTTGTGGATTGCTCCTCCATAGCTGGGCGTCGAGTCAGCTCAGCAAACGTTGGGTAGACACCACGTCTTTCAGGGTAGCAAGAACTGTCTGGCCGAAAGTGGATGGCAGGAGGTCTGCTGGAATAATGGGGTTCACTAAGGCTCATCTGTCAATGGTCATTGGGGATTTGACAGGGCACTGTCTCATGGGTATCCATGATGTACGTCTCAATATACTGGAAACTCCATCCTGCTGCAGCTGTATGGAAGATGATGAGGTTGAATCAAATCACTTTATGTTTGATTGCCCAGCTTTTGCCAGAACTAGGCGAAAGTACTTCGGTAGCGACTCACTTGGATCTCCCGAGGATTTATCCAAAGTTGAGATCGGTATCATTCGGAGCTTTATCGTTGCTACCCAACGATTCTCTAAGTAGCTAGATCTAAGTCACCCTTAATTTTGGTGTATGTGGTATCACAACGGACATTCGTGTAGTCCAAGTGAGCTATCCTTATCAGGACAGCTACCACCTAACCTATCCTATCCTATCCTAATTGATTAAACGACATTAAAACAAAAAATAAAAAGTATCACAAATACAAAGCAGTTTCGGCTATAATTGTCAGTTTTGCTTTAAAAAACTTGTGGAAACTCTGGTACAACACTAAGTTTATGATACGTCCTTTAACCATTCGTGTTCTTGCGGGGTTTCTTTTGGTAAGAAAGTGTCAAAAGCGTGTCTGTATAGGTTAAGTGGATTGCATTTGCAGGCCGAATGCGTCCAAATGAGTTATTTGGGAAATGCGATTTGTATGAGAAAATGCGACGCATTTGGGATTTTTCTCCCAAAATTACGCATTTAGTAATGTGTAAATGTGATATTAACCTTCACGTAAAAAATAATTAAATTAAGCGATTTCCCTGGGAAGAGATTCAGGCCGAGTTTCTGTTCCAATTTGTGTCGTGCTTTTATTAGTTTTTCCTACAAATTGGCGGGATGGGATCGACATGTTTTCCGCCGAATACGAACGGCATCTGTAAGGCACATGAATCTTCACTGAGAAACTTTTCATGGCAGAAATACACTGGGAGTGTTATCCAAATCGCTGCGAGGAATGGCACTGCCGAGAAAATCTGTCTTCTAATAGAAAATACTTTTTTCGATGTTGCTTTGTCCGAAGGTTGAACCCAGAACCTTCGGTGTGGTAAGCGGAGCACGCTACCACCGCACCATGGCGGCCGCCTGTTACGCTAGCCTTAAGATACATAGATAGAAATGTCACCGACAACCGTATTTGTTTTTTGCGTTACGATGTTATCAACAAAATGTATCTCAACCAGGTATCCACGCGTGTTGCGCAACATTAGTGGAAGGAGGCCTACAGGTGCAGGTATGAATGTGTGCATGCGCAAAAACGAAATGCAGCTACACATGCGTGGGTGTGAATTGAGTGAAATTGGAAAGAAATTCCGTTTAGATACGAATCGTGGTATGCGCACGATCGAGTTGAAGCTCAGAAAATCATTGCAAAAGTTGGATTTAAAGTGCGTGAGCGTGCCGCGGAAAAGTTAAAGTAAAGTGCAGTGCCGGTCAAGAAAAAAAAAATTAAAAAAAACAAAAAATTTAAACTAAAAAAAATCCCTTTGTGTTCGGAAAACGGTTTCAATTGCGTTCAAGCTGCACAATTGTAAAGTACAAGCCAACCAACAACGAAAAGGAAATCTCGTTGAACACCCTGCCACCGGTAAGTACTAAGGTACAGTTTATTTAATTAAATTCCGTGAATTCCGTTTTGCGTCTTTTGCTGAAAATTTAAATTGTCGATAATGTCATTCTTTTTCCGAGAAAAAAAAAGATTCACGTTTGAACCTAAAGCTTAGTAAAATTTAAATGCACAGCGTTTTCCCAATTTTCTTTACTTCTTTTTGTACTCGTAAGTTGAGCGAAGTTTCCCTTTTGCGATACATGTAAAATTCATTAAAATAGACCTTGATCTCAAGTGTAAATGACGCAAAAGAATTTTTCGCCACGGTAAAATTATCTGAATTATTCCCTCAGTTGACATAAATTAAAATTTAGCTAATTTTTCTTCAACTTAAACCTAATGTAAAGGAAATTTTTTTTTTGTATTAAACATAAGTGGAAGATAAAATAATCTCTTTAAAATGCAGGCTGAAATTGAATAAAAATTAAATGAATAAAAAAATAAAGAGGTAGAAAAAAAATTTTATTTTTGGAAGTTAGAAATTAGTTAAAGTAAAATTGGTGTAAGATGAAAAAATTAAATAAACCCAAATTCTTGAAAAAGAGAAAAAAAATTTTTATTAATCAGAATTTGTTTTAAGTTTCAATTTTTGAGCATCAGAAGTTAATTTAAATTAAAATAAAAATCTGAATTATATTAATGGAGTTTTCTTTTCTGAAAATAGTGTCGCCCTGTTGGTTTTCCAGCTCTCTTGTGAGTTTGTTTGTTCTTTTCACAAAATATTTTCCACCGAATAAGAAAAGGGGTCCATTAACTACGAAGAAGAGCCATTTTGGATCGCGGCAGGTGGCTAGATCAAAAGTTAGAATTTAAGAGGGCAACATGAGGGCAACATTTTTTACAGAAAAGAAAACGCTATAAAATTAACTTGAAATTAATTAAAAACGACAAAGCATAATTGATTTGAAATAAAATTCAAAGTTGAAATGAAATTAGTAGGTGGAAAGAGAAGGAATAACTTTTTCTTTAGTTTGTTTAATTGCATGCACATATGTATGTATATCCATACATACTGCCTTATGTGACAAATGGGATTGGAAAGATAGGGTATGGCTGGGCATACATACATAGGTACAGGAAGCAATAAAGGAAGCAGCGAGACCTATGACATTCAGCCTGTAGACAATTTTTCGTTTTTTCTTGTTTCTTTTATAGATTTTTTGGCAGGACCTAGGAAGGGGCTAAAGAACGTACTTACCCGCATTTTCAAACATTTTTTAAGGGAAGTGAATTTTTTTTAAGTGGAATGTCATAGAGAGCAGGGAAAGAGAGATAACGACAGAAAAAGAGAGAGAGAGAGAGAGTTAGAGAGTGATCGTGGCCTGTAAGCGACATTACCGATAGAGCGAAAGCCAGCGCCAACGCCAACGCCAACACAGCGAAGCCCAACTAGCGTCAGTAGCAGCGAACGCCAACTAGCGTCAGCAGCAGCGAAGCAATGTCATCATCAGCAAGGCCGACAGCAACACCAGCGACGTCACCATCACCAAATTCCGAGGAGGGCCGAATCAGCAAATTTGTTTCGTATTTTTTTCTATCATTTTTTATCACTGCCTGAAATTGTATTAATTTCTTGTTTTTTTTTGCTACATGCACGTGGCTTGCACATCTTTTCTTATGTTAGGACTTAACATAAGCACATTTTTTTTGATAAACAAGTTCCCGATTCCTTTTTTTTAAATTCTCATTGGTTTTCTTGCAATGTTCAAAAATTTTTTTTTCACGCACTTTTATATTCAAATCACTTTTCAATCGTAAGCAGTAAGCAAATAATTTTTTTTCATGTCAATTATATTTTTTTTTGATTTTCTTTTCTCTAGTTTTGTTAAAAATTTTTTTGGCCACGCAATTTCGTAACCCCCTCGACGCCCGCTACCGCGAGTGAGTGAGCGTATAGTTGATTGCAAAAATCCATTGAACCTTACTTAGGCAATGAATGCATGGTATTTGTACGAGTAGGAAGATACATATGTACGTAAAATTTTCCCCCCTCACAGGGCCCACACAGCTTGAAGGCGCCTACTGCTGATGTGCTGAGATCAAGTGAGTGAGAAAACGAAGAAAAAAAAAGAACAAAAAAGAAACAATTATATTCTTCTCTTTACATATATACGTATGCAAGCATTGACCTACATATATGCCTATGTACATAATACCTTAGCCTAGGTCAGGAATTTGCATTAACTTTTATCTGCTTTGGTTTCCCTTTTTTCATATATATACATACCGATATACCTTTTTGCTGTTTATTGAAAGGAAAGATATGACAACTATTTTTTTTAGAAGCAAAGTATCTTCGTTGGCGGCCACCGTGGTGTGATGGTAGCGTGCTCCGCCTACCACACCTTATGCCCTGGGTTCGCACCCCGGACAAAGCAACATCAAATATTTTAGAAATAATGTTTTTAAATTAGAAGAAAGTTTTTCTAAGCGGGTCGCCCCTTCACAGTGTTTGGCAAGCGCTCTGGGTGTATTTCTGCCATGAAAAGCTCTCAGTGAAAACTCATCTGCCTTGCAGATGCCGTTCGGAGTCGGCATAAAACATGTAGGTCCCGTCCGGCCAATTTGTAGAGAAAATCAAGAGGAGCACGACGCAAATTGGAAGAGAAGCGCGGCCTTAGATCTCTTCGGAGGTTATCGCGCCTTACATTTATTTTTTTTTTTTTATGAAAGTATCTTCGTAATACAGAATACATTAAGGGCTGACGAGTTATACAAAACCCTCAATATCGTTCACTTAATTTTGTTTGAATTCGATTATTTTTTTTTTTTGCTTCAAACTCGATTGTTTTTGAATTTATGGTCGAAGAGTTATTTGAAGATTACAAGCTTTTGTTTATATAGATATATTGTATTGCTAAATAGAACTGTTAAAATACTTTATTAGCCTTTTGGTTGCGATAATTTTTATACATTTCATGAACATGAAATGGTATATTAACTTTGGTCCGATGTTTGTAACGTTGAGAAATATATAAGATAGACTCACCATTAAGTATACCGAATTGATCAGGGCGACGAACTGACTTGATATAGACATATCCGTCTGTCCGTCCGTCTGTCCGTACGTCTGTCTGTTTGAACGCAAACTAGTCCCTCTAATTTTGAGATATCTCAATGAAATTTGACACAAGGATGTATTTTTGTATTATATTAGACATTTGTCGGAGCCGGTAGGATCGGACCACTATATCATATATCTCCCATACAACCGATCGTTCAGATATGACGATTTTGGTCATTCCTGTCGCAATTTAGAAAGTATAAATGTGAAACTCGGTGATATATATTACAATACATCATAGAAGCTTTTCTGAAAAAATCACTTTGATCAGAGCTATATATAGTATATATCTAATACAACCGATCCTTCAGATAGAAAGATTTTTGGCCATTTCTCCCTTAATTTAGAAAGTATAAACATGAAACTCGGTGATATATATTTTAATATATCATAGAAGATTTTCTGAAAAAATCAATTTGATCGGAGCTATATATAGTATATATCCCATACAACCGATCGTTCAGATAGAAAGATTTTTGGCCATTTCTCCCTTAATTTAGAAAGTATAAACATCAAACTCGGTGATATATATTTTAATATATCATAGAAGATTTTCTGAAATAATCACTTTGATCGGAGCTATATATAGTATATATCCCATACAACCGATCGTTCAGATAGAAAGATTTTTGGCAATTTCTCCCTTAGTTTCCAATATAAAAACGTGAAACTTGGTGATATATATTCTAATATGTCATAGAAGATTTCCTGTAAAAATCATTTCGATCGGAGCTATATATAATATATACCCCATGCACCCGATCGTTCAGATAAGGGGGTTTTTTCCCATTTTTTATTTTATATTTATCTTAAAAATTGTTTAGGTATGTACATGTATTCACTATATATTTCTTATCTTATACATCCGATTATTTGGAGATTATGAACGGGATAACATTATTGTTTAGCCCCATTCATGAAAGGTATGAAGTCTTCGGCACAGCCGATTTTTAAGCCGAAGATTTAAGCCTAGTGGTTAGGGTATCATCTATTTATTTTGTTTGCGAGTTTAAAATTTAATAAAATAACATTTATAACGTTGTCAAATTTGAAAGGTTGAAACTAAATTTATTTCGGTAATGGAAGGCTAACTTTTCAACTCGTTGGTGTATGTGTTGTTCCCGGTAGTAATAGGGGAAGTGGATGGAACAATGACGTGAAAGACCCTTAGACAGACGAACTTGAGTCAGGTATTGGGGCGCTGTAAGAATAGAGGAGTCAGAACAGCACCTATGGCTTCGCGTAAGATCCGCGAAGAGGGTGGGTATACTCCCCCTGGCTCTGGACGGGCCTTCTTCCTTTCTTTCCCTTCTTCTTGTCGATATCCAATCTTGTTTTTTTTTTACTCATATAGGCATGAACATCTTCCTTTTTTCCACTTCCTACTTTCCCCCCATTTATATCTTCTCCTCTAGGCACGAACCTCATCTTTTTGTTTGTGTAATTGCGGGCAAGGGTGGGGTCAAAACACCACCCCATTCGATGGGCTAGCAGGGGCTTGCAACCATGCCACACGTTACCTACGTCTTGCGACCAAAAGTCAGTTATCGTAACAATGGCGCCCAAAGGTAATAGCCCGAATAGTTTTTTTCGATTTCCCATTATAGTTATCCTACTTTTAGTCACCTCAATATCCCTTCTTGCTTTACTCACTTCCATATCTTTATCCTTCACTACTTTCCGGACAGAGCTAGGGTTTTAGGGATCATGGTTTCAACATCACTAGCGATCAGTCGCAAGCGATAGGTGCAGTCGAGGCCCAGCTATGGAGGAGCAATCCACAGGTGGGCAGCGGAATCCCGAAATCTACAGCCATCTTCATCCGGTTCAGTTGTACCGATGCGGGCTAAGAGATCCGCTTGACAGTTACCCGGGATATCACTATGGCCCGGGACCCAGATAATCTTAATTGTAAAATAATTCGATGCAATCGCAAGCGAGGGCAGACACACCCAGACCACCCTCGATCGCATTGTAGTTGAGCTCAAGGCCTTGATAGCCGCTTGGCTATCAGAGTAGATGTTAAATTCCCTAACCGTAGTAGCACTGGATACCACTCCATCCACCGCATCCTTAATCGCAGCAACTTCCGCTTGGAATACACTGCAGTGATCAGCCAACTTACACTTGCGGCTTAAATTTAGATCTTGACAAAAGACCCCCCCCCCCGGCCTTTCCATCCAGCTTCGACCCATCCGTGAACAAGTTAACCGTTCCCATGCCACAGATAATTCCTCTTCCCCAATCCTCCTCTCTGGAATGACTGGGGTGAAGGTTGTATAGGGAGCAGTTATCGGCATACAATAGTCCGTTCTGTCCGGGATAAAGTCGAAACTGGTAAGAAGGCTAGAGTGTCCGCGGTTAGATAGTCCATATCCCATATCACGAAGCCTGACCAACGACCTTGCCGCGGTCGCCTTTCCCGCAATATCGACTGGGTATATGTTCAGCATGAAGTTCAGTAGGTGTTGTTCTGAGAGCGCTACTGATACCGATCATCGCCGTCCGTTGCACTGACGCTAACATTTTGGAGGTGCTCGCCGTGTCCAGTGCTTTCCACCAGACCAGCACCCCATATACCAGAATCGGTTTGACCACCATCTCATAAAGCCAGTGTACTACTCTTGGCGAGAGTCCCCATCCCTTTCCGATAGCCCCTCTGTAGCAGTAAAAGGCAATGGCGGCCTTCATGGCCCGGTATTCCACATTGGGTCTCCAGGACAGTTTCTTGTCCAAAACAATCCACAAATATTTAACCCTATCAGAAAGTACCAACGGTACTCCTCCAATCGAGGGAGTTCTGAAATGGGGCAACTTATATCTCTTTGCGAAAAGAACTAATTCCGTTTTTCCCGGGTTGACCGCCAATCCACATGATTCAGCCCACCTAGTCACAGTATCCAGGTAGCCCTGCAGAACTTCGCGCATGGTGGCCAGAAATTTGCCTCTGACTAGGATAGCGAGGTCATCTGCATATGCAACCACCCGACAACCATTGGCTTCCAGCTCCACAAGAATCTCGTTGACTACCACAACCCAGAGGAGAGGAGATAGGACACCCCCCTTGTGGCGTACCCCTGCACACCTTACTCTTAATTATGGCCCCTCCCCACTCCGCTGCGACAATTCTGCCGCATAGAAATTTGCTAATAAATTCAACCAAAGCCGCCTCGACTCCTAAAGCCACCAGTGCTCTTTCGATTGCCCCCGGTAAGACATTGTCAAAAGCCCCCTCGATGTCTAGAAAGGCACCCAGAGCATACTATTTGTGTTCTAGGGACCCCTCTATTTGCTTTACAATCGAATGCAGAGCCGTTTCCGTTGATCTGCCCTTGCAGTACGCATGCTGTGAAGCCGACAATAATGCCCGAGGTATCCTCTCCCGTAGGTACAGTTCAAGCAAGCGCTCAAACGTCTTAAGAAGAAACGACGAGAGACTGATTGGCCTGAAATCATTAGGTGATACATGAGAGCTTCTGCCGGCCTTCGGAATGAAAATAACCCTAACCGTGTGCCAAGACTTCGGGATATAGTTAAGCCTGAGGCAGTTGGTATAGATGATGGCCAACCAGCGGCAGGAAATCCCCAAAGACTTTTGAAGTTCCGCAGGAATCATTCCATCCAGTCCCGGATACTTATAGGGCTTGAACAACCCTATAGCCAAGGTTATTTGACTTTCCCTTAATAGAATGACAGGCACTTCTGCATGAACAACGACCGCCGACCATGTAGGCGAAGATCCCTGCGCAACTGGGACATCGGGAAAATGATTTTCCAGTAAAAGCTTTAGGGACTCCTCGCTACTCATCGAACAGTCCCAACCATCATGCCTCAGATACCCCAGAGGAGCGGGATTCCTAGAGAGTATTTTTCTAAACCTCGAAGATTCATTGCAGCCTTCTACGTTTTCGCAGAAGCTTCGCCATGAATCTCGCTTGGCTATCCTAATTTCATATTTATAAATCCCCAGACTCACCTTATAGAGCTCCCAGTCCGAGGGTAATTTACTCCTCCTGGCTCTGTTGAAGAGCCGCCGACTGGACGCTCTTAGTTCGTCAAGAGAATCCGACCACCAGGGCGGCTTGCCCTTCCCCCTGTAAATTTTCAATGGGCAGGACAGCTGAAAGGCGCTATTGCTTGCCGAGGTGAAGTTTTCCACCAGAACATCTATCTCAGGTTCGGACAGGTTCGAACTAACCAATGCACAAAAGTGTTGAATTTTCCAGTCCTTAATCCAGAAATCTTACTGCCGTTACTAGCCATCCACGGCTCCTGGACAAGGACTATATCCTCTCCGCATTTTTCAAGGCAGAGCACGAAATTTGCGGAAGCCGCGTTAGAGTACTGAAGATTGATTTGACGGATTTTCATCAAAACCGCTTTTCTACCGCACCCCATCCTTGGCGGATTCATGTTAGTCGTGTCCATTCTAAAAAGTCCCCCTCAAGGCCGCTATCCGGAGCCGATTGTGTAGTCGCCCTTCAACGGCCTCATGGTTACCTATGCTACGCAGGGAGGCCACGCGAGTGTTGAGTAATGCGTTCAGAGCCAGACCGGACGCAAAGTAGGAAAATCTTCAACCGCACCTACACAACCAACTCAACGGCGACGGAGCCGGAACGTACCTTGAGGCCCGCCACGGTTTTAACGGGACGTGGACAGGTGCAGCATTAGCCTACCAGCCGTTTCGATAGGGTTTCATCCCGACCTACTAAGGTGGCAGAATACCGCACCTCAGCCCAAAGTCATCAATTCCTAAACATAGTCAAAATCAAAGTCCCTAACAATCCAGTCCGTCACCGTTGTGTACCGATCTTGACCCTTAACAGGGTCCTCACTCCCCTGAGCTCGGCACAATGACTCAGGGGTGCAGGTTTTATCGAGTTGTCCTCCCTAGATCCGCGATTATCAGTAGAAGCAGGGGCACTCGTGCAGGACGTGATAACTAATCACGCGTGACATTCGTCACTATGGCCGGTCTAAGACTGATAACAGTCCCTGATCCAGAGCCTGGAACCACTTATGATATCCAAGCCAAATGTCTTAGCCCCACAAAAAAAAAATCTAGTTCTTAAGAGCTCTTTTTTATATTAAATTTTATTTTTTTTTTTCAAATTTCTTTATTTTCTTTACTTTTAGTGTTACTACAGACTCGAAAATTTACTTTTGGGTATTGAATTTTTGAGTTTTTTATTTAGTTTAAGTCAAAAAAATTTATTTACGAAGTTTTAATCTTGAATTTATACCTTTTTATTTTTATCTTTGCATTAAAATATTTAAATTTATTTCCTATAATTAAATTTTTTTATTTTAAGGTTCGAATCGAGCTCAAGGCAAGAACAATAATTTTTTCTAATGATAATTATTGTTATTTTTTTAATTTTTCTAAATTAGAAAAATTGTATTTTGTTTTTGGAATAGTAAGTAGAACATTTTTCAGACAACCTGCCATAGCTGCGCAGATAGATCCATTTCGAAGGGTGCTAAGCCTTCATCATCAGTACGCTTTAGGCATGCTGCGCTAACCATTTAGCTATACAGCGGTGGTTTGTTTGACTGGCAAATTTGCTACTTCTATTCCTTTTTACCAACTATGTTTATTCAGTGTTGCGCCATCTGGTGCAAATCACTGATAATGCTGGATTTTTGTTTATTGTCAATTACTTTGTTTGACATTCCCAAGTGCTCATGGTTTATTAACAATTGTTTTTGTTTTTATCGGCCTATTGATAAATCATTCAAGGTTCGAATCGAGCTCAAGGCCAGAACAATAATTTTTTTCTAATGATAATTATTTTTATTTTTTTTTGAATTTTTCTAAATTAGAAAAATTGTATTTTGTTTTTGGAATAGTAAGCAGAAAATTTTTCAGACAACCTGCCATAGCTGCGCAGATAGATCCATTTCGAAGGGTGCTAAGCCTTCATCATCAGTACGCTTTAGGCATGCTGCGCTAACAATTTAGCTATACAGCGGTGGTTTGTTTGACTTGCAAATTTGCTACTTCTATTCCTTTTTACCAACTATGTTTATTCAGTGTTGCGCCATCTGGTGCAAATCACTGATAATGCTGGATTTTTGTTTATTGTCAATTACTTTGTTTGACATTCCCAAGTGCTCATGGTTTATTAACAATTGTTTTTGTTTTTATCGGCCAATTGATAAATCATTCAAGGTTCGAATCGAGTTCAAGGCCAGAACAATAAATACAATAAATATTGTTCTGGCCTTGAGCTCGATTCGAACTTTGAATGATTTATCAATAGGACGATAAAAACAAAAACAATTGTTAATAAACCATGAGCACTTGGGAATGTCAAGCAAAGTAATTGACAATAAACAAAAATCCAGCATTATCAGTGATTTGCACCAGATGGCGCAACACTGAACAAACATAGTTAGTAAAAAGGAATAGAAGTAGCAAATTTGCCAGTCAAATAAACCACCGCTGTATAGCTAAATGGTTAGCGCAGCATGCCTAAAGCGTACTGATGATGAAGGCTTAGCACCCTTCGAAATGGATATATCTGCGCAGCTATGGCAGGTTGTCTGAAACATTTTCTACATACTATTCCAAAAACAAAATACAATTTTTCTAGTTTAGAAAAATTAAGAAAAAAATTAACAATAATTATCAGTAGACAAAAATTATTGTTCTGGCCTTGAGATCGATTCGAACCTTGAATGATTTATCAATAGGCCGATAAAAACAAAAGCAATTGTTAATAAACCATGAGCACTTGGGAATGTCAAGCAAAGTAATTGACAATAAACAAAAATCCATCATTATCAGTGATTTGCACCAGATGGCGCAACACTGAATAAACATAGTTAGTAAAAAGGAATAGAAGTAGAAAATTTGCCAGTCAAACAAACCACCGCTGTATAGCTAAATGGTTAGCGCAGCATGCCTAAAGCGTACTGATGATGAAGGCTTAGCACCCTTCGAAATGGATCTATCTGCGCAGCTATGGCAGGTTGTCTGAAACATTTTCTACTTACTATTCCAAAAACAAAATACAATTTTTCTAATTTAGAAAAATTAAAAAAAAAATAGCAATAATTATCATTAGAAAAAAATTATTGTTCTGGCCTTGAGCTCGATTCGAACCTTGAATGATTTATCAATAGGCCGATAAAAGCAAAAACAATTGTTTTTTATTTTATTTTTATTATTTCTTCCTTGTAATCCCATTTGAATTATTTGTATTTTTTTTTTTGAACTTCCGTTTACTTTTAAATTACACTTGCTATTAAATCTTTATTTTGGAATTTTATTAAATTACTAGATTTTTTATTTTTTTTTCAATTGCTTTAGTTTCTTTTTTTTAGTGGTTGATTCAATTGTCCTGCTTTTACTTTTTCTGAATTGCTATTTAAGTTCGTAATTTTCTTTTATTCGTTTAGTAAATTTTTTTGAGGTATCGGTTAAGTTTTTTTTTACTTGAATTTTTTGGTTTGTGAAACTTTTTTTCTTCTAAATTTTTTGGGTTCTGATTTTCAATCAGTTCTGTCTAAGTTGCTTTAATTTTTTTTGGAAAGACAATTGAAGGTCATTTTCAAATTTAGGGCGATACTGCGTGTTTGAGATTTTGTGAATTCGTAGAGTGTGTCTGGGTACATGTCTGACGGAGACAATAAGGAAGAAAGAGTTTTTGGTGGATTGGGCCTGTTCAGCGGAGACAGGCGTGTCACCCGTGGCTTTCCGCGTGCCCTTGGAAATCAGGTGGTTGGGTCACTGTTCAACCAAATTGATACAGGTATACGTCCCTGTAGACTACTTTAACCAGTGCACAGCTAGGATCTTCGGCGCATGTCCATTGTGAACCTGATAGTGGCAAATAGGTCCGAAGAGAGCCTGAACTTTTCCAAAAAGCTTGACGAGATTTTAGAGATTGCAGACGACGAACAGGGCGGTGCTGAGGGGGGCGTTGGTCCAGTGGGCAATCAGATGCCAGGGGTTCCGGCAGCTGGGGTTGCGGTAACAACGGGAAACAGTTTAGCTAACGCCGATACAAATACCGAACAACTAAGTCGTTTGATTGCCATGAATGGCGCAGTGGACAAACAAACTCGGAAATATCAAGACCTATGTAGTCAATCTCAGCGGCCGAGTAGCAGAGATCGAAACCTCCGCAGCACAGGCATTGGACCACCGCTCCACTCAGGCATTGACGCCGTACAACAGAGGCCAAACAAACCCAGATGGAGCAGGCAACACCACCAACAACGGAGAAAGACGAACGGACGGAGGAAGTCAAGCCACACAGGAGCCACATCGTTGGAAGAAAATGGACCTGGAGAAGTGGCATATAAAGTTTGACGGCAGGGATAAGGGGATTTCGGTCGAAAGTTTTTTATTCCTTATTGAAAAGATGAGGGTCCAACATCAAATCACTCATCACCAACTGTTTACAGACTTTCATTGCCTCGTGTCGGGCGCGGCTTTGAAATGGTACTGGGAGGTGTTGGAAGATCATGCCGAAAATCCAAACTTCGGTTACATGGATCTGAAGGTAGAACTGCTAGCCCATTTCAAGACCGCAGAGTCCGACTACGAGGTGATTCGACAAATCATGGAACGGAAACAGTTGGTGCATGAGGGATTTGATGAATTGTATGGGGAAGTACATAATTTGAGGTTCAGGCTTCGGAAAAGAATTCCTGAAAAGGAGTTAGTAGGAATAGTTAAGGGGAACCTAAAACCATACCTGGCTAAGCTTTCATTCTCCTCGAAAATGGACACACTAGCCGAGCTAAAGGCTGAGTGCAGGCTTGCCGAAAAGGTTATCAAAGAAAACAAAAGTAGGCCTAAAGGGGCGGTAAGTGAATTGGTCTACTCCGACGTACAGTTCCCAGAAGAAATAGGTAGTTCCAAGCCACTTGAAACGATAGAGAACCCTTTTAAAAATAGGGCGAATAGTGGTCAGCTACCTGATAATAGGACGCAAAAGCCACAACGTCTACAACCGGTATCAAGCCAACTATAAACTCTTTTTGTCCCTCACCTTTGCACTTGATGTTGTGCTTCTCGTGTGGAATGCCGGTTGACCATTTTGTTAAGAACCCTTTGGAAGCTAGCAAGGAGACGCAGTGCAAATCTAGCTTACACAACTTGGTCTGCTTTTCGTGTGGGGGGGGGGGGGGGGGGGGGACAGCTCTTTTTGTGTGTTCAAACCTCCTAAGGGAAATGGGAATCTGGCAGAGATGACCGGGGTACTCAGCCAGGAGAAGCCGAACAACAAGCAATGAATATTTTAAAAAGAAAAATAATAATGAAAGAAGAGAAAATTGTTTAGATTTAAGAAAGAAGAGAGAAATGAAGAGTTTACATATAAGGAAACTAGAACATTAGGAAGCCCGGAGGAGAATATTCAATGAGGAGATAGTAGAAAGTAGAAGAAGCAGAAACTTTAAAAAGATACAAAAGATGAGAGAAAAGAGAAAGATGTTTAGAAGAATCAGGAGCAAAATAATTTCGACAATAGTCACTTTAAAGGGTGACAATAGATTTTTTGCGCAAACAAAGATAGGGGGTAAAAACGCATTAGCTTTCTTAGATTCGGTAGCAGGAGAATGTTGTCTGGGGAAAAATAGTGAGAAGTTTTTAGAAGGGCACGAAGCAGGAATTCTGCCAATAACACATCAATTTATTAAGACGGCAAACGGAGGAGAAACTCCAGTGACAGGCGTGATAGTATTACCAGTGGTGTGGGATGAGATGTGTAGGGACTTGGAGTTTTTAATAGTGCCAGGGCTCCAACAAGAAGTATATTTAGGGATCGATTTTTGAAAGGTTTTCAACCTAAATGTAGTTAGTAGAGGCCCAACATCTCGTCCAGCCCACACGACAGTAGCAGAGCTCGCTCCGGCCGATGGGGACTTGTCCTTCGACGCCTTACAACATGCCTTAACCCCAGACCAGACATTGGCTTTAGAGAGGGTAAAGGCAGAATTCTCTTCATTCGCTGTCTTAGGATTAGGCCGTACTGGATTAGAAGAACATGTGATAGAGGTACACGATGAGAATTTACCTGTTAAACAACGCAACTATCCCATTTCACCAGCGATACAAAAATTAGTTTACGCCGAGTTAGATCGGATGCTTAGTATGGGGGTAATCAAAGAATCCAATAGTAGTTGGAAATCACCAGTGTAACTAGTAATTAATGGAATTAAGAATCGACTTTGCCTGGATGCGCGTAAGGTAAATGAGCGTACCGTCAAGGAAGCCTATCCCCTCCCGCATATCGACGGAATACTTAGCCGGCTACAAAATACGAAGTATATATCAGCCATAGACCTGAAGGACGCCTTCTGGCAGATTCCGTTGGAAAAAAGGTCGAGGGAGAAGACAGCGTTCACAGTGCCAGGGAGACCCCTCTACCAATTTACAGTTATGCCCTTCGGACTGTGTAACCCAGCACAAAGAATGTGTCGATTAATGGACAAGGTTATACCCGCTTCGATACGTGAATGTGTGTTTGTGTACCTTGATGATTTGTTAGTTTGTTCCAAAGATTTTTCGTCTCATATATGTTATTAAAAAAGATCGCTCGGTGTTTGCGCGAAGCAAACATAACGATAAAGGTAGAGAAAAGCAAATTTTGTTATGAAGAAGTTCGATACCTTGGTTATGTTTTAGGTGACGGCTGAATTAGAACTGATGCACACAAGGTAGCAGCTGTGAGGGACTTTCCTGAACCAAAAACACCGAAGCAGTTACGACGGTTCCTAGGCATGTCAGGCTGGTACCGGGCTTCATACAAGATTACGCGACAATTGCAGCTCCGCTGCACGACTGCCTCACCAAGGAAAATATAAAGAAATTCACTATGACTGATGACGCTAGACGGGCATTTGAACAACTCAAACAAAGCTTAATATCGTCTCCCGTCCTAACGCATCCAGATTTTAACAGACGTTTCTACATCCAAAGCGATGCATCGACAGACGGAGTGGGCGGGGTTCTTTTCCAGCTCGACGAAGACAATAACGAAAGACCAATTGCTTACATGTCTGCAAAACAGAACAAAGCATAGAAAAACTATAGTGTGACAGAACAGGAATGTTACGCAGCGGTTCTAAGCGTAAAAAGTTTTCGACCTTATGTGGAGGGCTTGCTCTTCACGATAATAACGGACCACGCAAGCTTAAAATGGCTTATGAACCAAAAGGACCTTGCTGGACGACTTGCTAGATGGAGTTTAAAACTCCAAAGTTTCGATTTTGACATCGAACATAGAAAAGGCTCACAAAATGTTTTACCGGACACTCTTTCCCGAATGGACATTGAAGAAAT
This sequence comes from Eurosta solidaginis, assembly GCF_040869045.1. Classification (NCBI taxonomy): domain Eukaryota; kingdom Metazoa; phylum Arthropoda; class Insecta; order Diptera; family Tephritidae; genus Eurosta; species Eurosta solidaginis. The sequence continues at coordinate 47,362,394 of NC_090324.1, forward strand.
AAGACCCAGTGACAGAGTCATGGACATATGTCTCGACTCGCCATATACAAAAAACTGTGATGGACCACAAAGATAAATCGCCAGACTTATGCGAATCTGACGGATACGTATATAAACGGACACAGTTTGACCGGGGAGATGTACTTCAAGCGGACCAAGCCTGGAAGCTTTGGGTTCCGTCGGAACTGCGATCGGGGCTGGTAGAGTCTGCCCACAGCTCACCTTCAGCTGGTCATGGTGGAATCCACAAAACTTTGTCCCGTTTACGCTAACGACATAACTGGCCAGGAATGGTAACAGAAGTTTGCACTTTTATTAAAGGATGTGAAGTCTGCTCAGAAAGCAAGACACAAAATGCTTTTCACAAGCCCCATATGGGCAAACAACATATAACTGAACGACCTTTTAAACGTTCGTTTGTAGATTTTATAGGTCCGTATCCTCGTACGTCTGATGGTAATGTTTATGTGTTTGTATGTTTAGACCATTTTACCAAATTTGTATTCTTGAAATCTTTGCGTAAAGCAACTTCAGCCGATGTAGTGAAATTTCTGGAACGAGAAGTCTTCCATATATTCGGGGTACCCGAATACATCCATTCGGACAATGGAAGACAATTCGTTTCAGGAACTTTCGCCACCCTCTTAGAAAAATACGGTACTACACACATTAAGACAGCGTTCTATTCACCTCAGGGCAACGCCCCAGAGAGAGTCAATCGGTCGGTTCTCCACATCGTAAGATCATTTATTAACGAAAACCAAAAATCTTGGGACCGGCATATTAGTGATGCGGCATGTGCACTTCGAAGTGCTGTCCACTCCGCAATCAACATGACGCCTTATCATGCCACTTTCGGTATGCCTATGATACTACATGCAGCATCATACGAGCTATACCGAAAGTTGGGGTCGCTGAAGGATGTTGATTGCGGGGCGGAGACAAATGGTGATAGATTGCAAATACTGAGGGACAAAATTAAAAATGAGCTGAAGTTAGCACACGAGCGTAGTAAGAAAGTGTATGATACGAGAAGTAGGGACGTTAGGTTTCAAATTGGACAAGTGGTATACCGCCGGAATTTTAAACAGAGCTCCCAGATTGACAACTATAATGCCAAGCTGGCACTCAAGCAAGTCAAATGTATAGTGCTTAAAACAATAAGGAATTCAATGTACGAGCTAGAGTATGCCAACGGAAAAAGGATCGAGGTATACCACGCTAAGAATATATTCACGATGTAAATGTTATATGTTGCATGTTAGATGTTGCACGTTGAATGTTAAATGTTAACAATGTAATTGTCAAATACCTGACTAATCTTCTACTTCGGACGACATAATTATTTATTTGCATGCTTGACGATTCCCATATTTGACTACCATTCTAGTGACGTCTGATTTTTAGCCTTTTTACACCCAGTGATTTTTTTATACCTACTTGACCATTTAGTAATTATTAAACCCTTTTTATTTATTTATGCATTTGTTTATTATACTCAGTTGAGCAGAGCTCACAGAGTATATTAACTTTGATTGCATAACGGTTGGTTGTACAGGTATAAAGGAATCGAGATAGATATAGACTTCCATATATCAAAATCATCAGTATCGAAAAAAATTTCGATTGAGTCATGTCCGTCCGTCCGTCCGTCCGTCCGTCCGTCTGTCCGTTAACACGATAACTTGAGTCAATTTTGAGGTATCTTGATAAAATTTGGTATGTAGGTTCCTGGGCACTCATCTCAGATAGCTATTTAAAATGAACGATATCGGACAATAACCACGCCCACTTTTTCGATATCGAAAATTTCAAAAATCGAAAAAGTGCGATAATTCATTACCAAATACGCATTAAGCGATAAAACTTTGTAGGTGAGTTGAGCTTATGACGCAGAATAGAAAACTAGTAAAATTTTGGACAATGGGCGTGGCACCGCCCACTTTTAAATGAAGGTAATTTAGAAGTTTTGCAAGCTGTAATTTGGCAGTCGTTGAAGATATCATGATGACGTTTGGCAGGAACGTTACTCTTATTACTTTATGTGTGCTTAATAAAAATTAGCAAAATCGGAGAACGACCACGCCCACTTTTTAAAAAAAAATTTTTTAAATTCAAATTTTAAAAGAAAAGTTAATATCTTTACAGCATATAAGTAAATTATGCCGAAATTCAACTCCAGTAATGATATGGTGCAACAAAATACAAAAATAACAGAAAATTTTAAAATGGGCGTGGCTCCGCCCTTTTTCATTTAATTTGTCTAGGATGCTTTTAATGCCATAAGTCGAACAAAAATTAACCAATAATTGTGAAATTTGGTAGAGGCTTAGCTCCTAGGACGATAACTCTTTTCTGTGAAAAAGGGCGAAATCGGTTGAAGCCACGCCCAGTTTTTATACACAGTCGACCGTCTGTCCTTCCGCTCGGCCTTTAACACGATAACTTGAGCAAAAATCGATATATCTTTACTAAACTCAGTTCACGTACTTACCTGAACTCAAAAAATGACCGAAATCCGACTATGACCACGCCCACTTTTTCGATATCGAAAAGTACGAAAAATGAAAAAAATGCCATAATTATATACCAAATACGAAAAAAGGAACGAAACATGGTAATTGTATTGGTCTATTGACGCAAAATATAACTTTAGAAAAAACTTGGTAAAATGGGTGTGACACCTACCATATTAAGTAGAATAAAATGAAAAAGTTTTGCAGGGCGAAATCAAAAGCCCTTGGAATCTTGGAAGGAATACTGTACGTGGTATTACATATATAAATAAATTAGCGGTACCCGACAGATGATGTTCTGGATCACACTGGTCCACATTTTGGTAGATATCTCGAAAACGACTTCACATATACAACTAAGGGCCACTCCCTTTTAAAACCCTCATTAATACCTTTAATTTGATACCCATATCGTACAAACGCATTCTAGAGTCACCCCTGGTCCACGTTTATGGCGATATCTCGAAAAGGCGTCCACATATAGAACTAAGGCCCACTCCTTTTTAAAATACTCATTAACACCTTTCATTTGATACCCATATCGTACAAAAAATTCTAGAGTCACCCCTGGCCCACCTTTATGGTGATATTTCGAAAAGGCGTCCACCTATAGAACTAAGGTCCACGCCCTTTTAAAATACTCATTAACACCTTTCATTTGATACCCATATCGTACAAACAAATTCTAGAGTCACCCCGGTCCACCTTTATGGCGATATTTCGAAAAGGCGTCCACCTATAGAACTAAGGTCCACGCCCTTTTAAGATACTCATTAACACCTTTCATTTGATACCCATATCGTACAAACAAATTCTAGAGTCACCCCTGGTCCACTTTTATAACGATATTCCGAAAAGGCGTCCACCTATAGAACTAAGGCCTACGCCCTTTTAAAATACTCATTAGCACCTTTCATTTGATACCCATATCGTACAAACAAATTCTAGAATCACCCCTGGTCCACGTTTATGGCGATATCTGGAAACGGCGTCCATCTATAGAACTAAGGCCCATTCCCTTTTAAAATAGTCATTACCACCTTTCATTTGATACCCATATCGTACAAACAAATTCTAGAGTCGCCCCTGGTCCACCTTTATGGCGATATTTCGAAAAGTCGTCCACCTATAGAACTAAGGCCCACTCCTTTTTAAACAACTCATTAACACCTTTCATTTGATACCCATATCGTACAAACAAATTCTAGAGTCGCCCCTGGTCCACTTTTATGGCGATATTTGGAAAAGCCGTCCACCTATAGAACTAAGGTCCACGCCCTTTTAAAATACTCATTAACACCTTTCATTTGATACCCATATTGTACAAACGCATTCTAGAGTCACCCCTGGTCCACTTTTATAACGATATTCCGAAAAGGCGTCCACCTATAGAACTAATGCCTACTCCTTTTTAAAATACTCATTAACACCTTTCATTTGATACCCATATCGTACAAACAAATTCTAGAGTCGCCCCTGGTCCACCTTTATGGCGATATTTCGAAAAGGCGTCCACCTATAGAACTAAGGCCCACTCCTTTTTAAAATACTCATTAACACCTTTCATTTGATACCCATATCGTACAAACAAATTCTAGAGTCGCCCCTGGTCCACTTTTATGGCGATGTTTCGAAAAGGCGTCCACCTATAGAACTAAGGTCCACGCCCTTTTAAAATACTCATTAACACCTTTCATTTGATACCCATATTGTACAAACGCATTCTAGCGTCACCCCTGGTCCACTTTTATAACGATATCCCGAAAAGGCGTCCACCTATAGAACTAAGGCCTACTCCCTTTTAAAACACTTATTAACACCTTTCGTTTGATACCCATATTGTACAAACGCATTATACAGTCAACCCTGGTCCACTTTTATAACGATATTCCGAAAAGGCGTCCACCTATAGAACTAAGACCCACTCCCTTTTAAAATACTCATTAACACCTTTCATTTGATACCCATATAGTACAAACAAATTCTAGAGTCACCCCTGTTCCACCTTTATTGCGATATTTCGAAAAGGCGTCCACTTATAGATTTAAGGCCCACTCCATTTAAAAATACTCATTAACACCTTTCATTTGATACCCATATCGTACAAACAAATTCTAGAGTCGCCCCTGGTCCACCTTTATGGCGATATTTCGAAAAGGCGTCCACCTATAGAACTAAGGCCCACGTCCTTTTAAAATAATCATTAACACCTTTCGTTTGATACCCATATTGTACAAACGCATTCTATAGTCACCCCTGGTCCACCTTTATGGCGATATCTCGAAAAGGCGTCCGCCTATAGAACTAAGCCTCACGCCCTTTTAAAATAATCATTAACACCCTTCATTTGATACCCATATCGTACAAACATATTCTAGAGTCACCCCTGGTCCACCTTTATGGCGATATCTCGAAAAGGCGACCACCTATACAACTACCACCACTCCCTTTTAAAACCCTCATTAATACCTTTAATTTGATACCCATATTGTTCAAACGTATTCTAGAGTCACCCCTGGTCCACCTTTATGGCGATATCTCGAAAAGGCGACCACCTATAGAACTAAGGCCCACTCCCTTTTAAAAATACTTATTAACTCCTTTAATTTGATACCATTATCGTGCAAAAAATGTCTAGAGTCACCCCTGGTCCACCTTTATTGCGATACCTCGAAAAGGCGTCCACCTATAGAACTAAGGCCCATTCCCTTTTAAAATACTCATTAACACTTTTCGTTTGATACCCATATTGTTCAAACGTATTCCAGAGTCACCCCTGGTCTACCTTTTTGGCGATATCTCGAAAAGGCGACCACCGATACAACTACCACCACTCCCTTTTAAAACCCTCATTAATACTTTTAATTTGATACCCACATCGTACAAACAAATTCTAGGGTCACCCCTGGTCCACCTTTATGGAGATATCTCGAAACGGCGTCCACCTATGGAACTAAGGATTACTCCCTTTTAAAATACTCATTACCACCTTTCATTTGATACCCATATCGTACAAACAAATTCTAGAGTCAACCCTGATCCCCCTTTATGGCGATATCCCTAAATGGCGCCCACCTATAGAACTATGGTCCACTCCCTCATAAAATACTCTTTAATGCCTTTCATTTGATACACATGTCATACAAACACATTCCAGGGTTTCCCTCGGTTCATTTTCCTACATGGTTATTTTCGCTTATGTTGTCACCATAGCTCTCAACTGAGTATGAACTTAACCTTCCTTACTTGTTTTTAGCCTAAGACCTATGTGTTGATCGAAGAAACCTATGGCCAAAATTTGGTGATGATTGAAGTGTGGGAAATACGTTTCCATAGCGAATACACACACACATAAAACTTGATTTCTATATATATAGATGGTGTAAGAAAAGATATGAAAAATTTTTGCATCCAGTGTACCCATTGGTCTAACCACTGTATAACTACTTCTTGCTCTAGCAGCAACTGAATCTACCCAATCTACTGTATATAATACGCTCAGAGAACCCGTTTAAGAACAATTTCAATTTTCAACACTGTAACCATTATATTATTCTATACGTTTTAATTTTAACTTAAAATGGACTACTAATACAAAAGCTTTGTTAAACCGTTTTCATCTAGGAAAACCCCGCCTTTTAGACAGGCCATAATTTTAGATAATAGGATTTTTGGATCTAGTTAAATAGATAGTAGATATATAGGGCCCTGTAGAATAGAAAATATCAATAAGAAAAATAATTTTATTAATACCCTATAAGGTGGAAAATATCGATAAAAAGAATAATTTTATTCTAATACCCAATAAGGTTCTAGATAGAAATAATAAATAATACACTACACGGATTGGCACAGCGGTAAGTGCGCAGTGGCGGGATTAGCACGGCGGCTGGACGGCGGACAGTATTACCGGACGGATGGATGTAGCGGTATGGACGTAGCGAAGGCACAAGCGAACTGGATGGACGGGGATAAGGTAGCGGCGGCTGCGGGTTGCGGCTTCCTGCGAGGACGCTGTCACAGTTGCGGCGGCGGAGGGACCTGCGAGGAATGAATAGAGTTTGGGTTAGTGCCGGTCCGCCAGCTGGACACCACCGCCTCCATGCCCGTACGAATGCAGGGCTGGACGCGGAGTTGTACCAGCAGGAATCCCGTCGGCCGATCCAGGGGCTGAGGGGAGGGAGTGCACTTTACGGCACAGGGGTAACCCCTGTAGCTGCTGGACCTGTAGACGGCCGGGCCGGGGCGGAGGAGAAAAGGGCCGGATGGTCATGAGGTGGCGAGCCCCCACCCATCTAGCTGGGACACGGGCGAGTAAACCATATAGGCGACAACCCGCTGTCCCCGCAAGTGAGGGTGACCCGTTCCCTGACAGCGCCTCTTTCCACTCCATGGTGTGGTTGCCTCGCTTGGCTGGCTCGCTAGCTGGACACCACCGCCTCCATGCCTGCACGACGACAGGGCTGGACGGGTAGTTGTACCAGCCGGGTCTTTGTAGGTCGATCCGTGGGATGAGGGGAAGTGCGCCTTGGCGGCACAGCGGTAGCCCCTTTAGCCGACGGGTAGCTCTACTGCCTGAGTAAGGACTGAGGGGAAGGGATTTATTGGCCGAACGGCGGCGAGCCCCCCCCCCCCCCCCCGCCCCCCTTGCCTGGCTGGGACACGGGCCAGTAAACCGTAAGGCGACAACCCGTTGTCCCCGCAAGCAAGGGGTGACCAGTGCCGAGGCCGCATCCCTTCCACTCAGCTAGTCAGAGGAGTGGCTGGGTGCTTAATAAAGCAACCACTTCCTCTGACTAACCTGCGAGGAATGAAGTGACAACAGCCAATTCGTCCTCTTTTATACTGTTTTGAGTTGGCGTGCCGTATGCAAATTCTTGTTATCGCCCAATGCTATTCGCATGCATTGGTATGTAACTGCTGATGTTGTCGTGCCGTGTGCAAATTATTGTTATCGCCCAATGCTATTCGCATGCATTGGTACGTAACTGCTGATGTTGGCTACCTGTTAATGTGCTATGTATGTATACTCTCAGGCGTAGGTGAAAAAGGGATAGAGTGGGGGTCTCAGGCGTAGGAGAAAAAGGGTTACAGTGGGGGTCACACTATTGTAACGCTACGTTACACTTTAATCCCGTCTATAATAGGAAATAATGATAAGCAAAAATTTTCCAATAACATGCATTCGCCAAATGCTTAAGCATTCTGAAAAAAAGGAGATGTAATGTAAACAGCCAACAATTGCAATGCCAAAACGTGTAAACCACTTAATGTGCCACCCTGTAACAAAATGAGTCTAAACTTTAATCAACACAAAGCGGCACATTTACTAATTGTTGCTGATAACGCAATTCCCACGATTTAATGAGGATGTGTGTGCACCGCGCGACTAAATCAAATTTTCATTTAGGCAAATTTGCTGACACTGCATTTCCCGCAGACGTGACAAATCAACACACATATGAAGGTACATATTTGTGTCGATTTGTATGTAGATATGTAAGTATGTAGGGTTTAAAGTAAATATGTATATAAGAATATGTTTAGAATAAGTAAATATATAAAGTTTAAAGTAAATATGTATGTAAGAATATGTTTATAATAATTTAGTATAAATAAGCTGACAATATTTGAATAAAGGCAATTCGTTCTTAAACCTCAAAACGCACATTTTATACTGGTCCTCCTTTATGGCGATATCTCGAAAAGGCGTCCATCTATAGAACTAAGACCCACTCCCTTTTAGATAATCATTAACACCTTTCATTTGATACCCATATGGTACAAACGCATTCTAGAGTCACCCCTGGTCCACCTTTACGGCGATATATCGAAAAGGTGTCCACCTATAGAACGCGGCCCACTCCCTTTTAAAATACTCCTTAGCACCTTTCATTTGATACCCATGTCATACAAACACATTCCAGGGTTAACCTAGCTTCATTTTCCTACATGGTGGTTTTCCCTTATTTATGTCTCCAAAGCTCTCAGCTGAGTATGTAATGTTCGGTTGCACCCGAACTTAGCCTTCCTTAGTTGTTTTATTTACTTCACCTGGTGATTCCACCATGGGTATGGAGCTCCTTAAACAAAAATATAAAAAATAAGTAAAATCAAATGAAATTGACATAGAATTATGGTGAAATTACTTGAAATTGAATTTAAAAATAAATTTTTTCACACCACCAGGGAGGTACACCGTTGTCGCACTACCGAAGTTAGTTTTGGGTGCTTGGTTCCCCAGTAGGCCTATATCACCCATATAATCTACATATACATACATATATCGCCCTTTTACTTCAGTAGTGTCATAATTCAAAAAACGTGAACTCTTAGTTAAAAACGAAGAAATGTGCTAAAGGAATTTAGCTTATTTCCTACCACCGGTTAGGTATGCAAATGGTGGTTTGCGGACTTAAATTTTGTATAGATACATATTGTAACGAATTTAGAGAAATTCCACTTATTTTACACCTTCTACTAACGCTCGTATCACTAAATTGTTGAATAAATAACTCCAATATTCAATAATGCAAAATGGTCTTTATTAGACTATGAAAATACTTCACAATACCACTTATACTTCGCAACTGATAGTGTACTTAAATCAAACCGATTTTCTGACTACTTAGCTAGCGCTCTTTTATACTAGCTGCTGCTCCATTCGCATATTTCTACTACAGTCTAGACGCTTCTCCTTCTAGAACTGCTTTTCGTATCTCCTATTTAGCTATATACATCTATATTTTTAGTTTATGGGTTTCACATAATCATATGCATGCTACACGTAAGCAACTCTTCGGATGATGACTACATGCGTTTGGGAGTATCTCTCTGCTGCTTGTATTTATATGTGTACATGATGACGATTGCTTACGTACACACTGCTTAGTATCGGCTTAGTGATGGTAGTATCGCTTAGTGATATTAATAATCGTCACACTGCCCTCCACCTAAATCTGATCGTCCCGATTAGACAAATCTCTCGATATAACCGCTGCTTGCCTCTCCAAATGAACCACCCTTCTATTCCGTGGTTTCCCAATGGTTTGTATGCGGTAGATGGCTCCACTGATCCTCTTCCCAACTTTGTATAGGCCTTCCCAACTGCACCAAAATATGGATGGAACACCTTTCCGACAGTGAGGGTTGTATAACAGCAGCAAATCTCCCTCCAAGACAGTCGCATAGACATGAAAAGTACGCCCAAAGCTGTAAAACAGATGGGCTCCAATAGCGAGGTAACAACTACCTCGAAAGCTGCGAGTCAGAGTGAAGTTCCAATTACGAAAGTAGGAGATAAGCCAACGGGAGATAACGCTAAAACTCCGGTTTTCTCGGAGCCGCTAAAGGGAGTTTACGCTGAGACACCGGCTTTCTCGGAGGTTCCAAAGGCAGATAACACTAAGACTCCTGCTTTTCCCGAGAAGATAAGTGATGTGGCAAAGGAGTCCCTGACTTTGGCGCTGGTTGATCGTAGCAGTCCTTTCGGACAAATGACTACTGAAAGGTGGAGATCTGTGGAAAGGGATCTTATTAGCTTAGTGCTTAAGATGATGTGGGAACAACAAAGTAAGCCCCTTCCAACCTTTGATTCTGGGGGATGTTATAATGGTGTGAAGATGATAGCGTGCGACAACATCGCTACCTTGAGACGGCTGGAGGAAGTGGTTCCAAACCTCCAGAGGCAAGGCACGAACGCGCGGTTTGAGGTGGTGGGTAAAGCGCAAATCCCCACGGTACCAAAAGTTAAGGTATGGATACCATGCGTGATGAAGTCGGAGGATACACTGCGACTTCTGCCGAATAAGAATCCGAACATACCGATACAGGATTGGAAGGTACTTACTGTATCTCGGCCTACCGAGGATGGTCAGTTCTACATCTTCCAAATAAAAAAGCAGACGGAGAATATTTTGTACACGCAGCTTGATAAAATGTCCTTTGACACTGGCAAAATCTACATGCGACTCAGGAAAAGAATTCCCGAGGATAAAAACCCTAAGACGCTAGAGGTATGCGAATTCGAAAAGGACCTCAAAAGCCTAAGGGAAAAAAGACAGGTGGAGGACCCCGACATCACCACGAACGTGCTAGAAGAGGACCAACCGCTAAATGGTGCTGTGAATCGCACAGAGGAACATCCGGCATAACAGTTACGAGAGGCTGAAGGGGGCCTCGAATACTCTAAACCAAAAGGGCAAGGAGAGGACGAAGACGTCAATACGAAAGTACTGGAGGGGGACAAACAGCCCAATGGTGCTGCGAGTCCTACAGATAAACCTGCAACACAATAAAGTGGCGTCGAGCGAACTGCTCCTAACCCTTGAGGAGGGTGGCGCTGAACCAGGAGCCGCGACTCTCATCGGAAGGAAAGGTTTCTGGACTTAACGCGCGCGGGTTTGGCGTTTACTACGCGCAAAGGGAAGGACGGGAGCGAGCTGTAGTAATGGTAAGGAAACAGCTGTATTCATATATGCTACCTAATTATACCACTGAGGATCTCGTGGCGGTGGCCGTTGAGCAAGAGAATAAGCAGGCATTTATTCTGGCGTCCTGCTACATGGCCCAAGCACGATTTTATAGCTTCTCTCACAGCCCACGCGCGTATATATGTGAGTGATTCTTGCACAAAAAAAAAAGTATGCCTCTTGGAAGTATCTCAGATATAAGCATGTTTTTGTGCGTTACTCTCCGCTGATTTTGTGGACATATGTATAGCCATAATGATTGATTTATTGATGTGCATACAAGCCACTGCTTAGTTTTGGCTTAGAGATGATAGTATCCCTAAGTGTTGCTAATATTCGTCCCAATATTATGTTATTAATGATAAGAAAAACTATGTGAAAAAATTGCAAAGTTCAAAAGAGAGAAATATATTTTATCAACAAGAAGCTTGTAGCGAGCTTGAAATACCACCTAAAAAATGCAGGTTATGTTAGTTCATAATATAAAACAACAAAGTAATTAGTTCCAACATCAGCCGCCTCATCACGCATAATGTAAATTGAACGGCTGCCGGAAGTCAATACCCATCGCTGTCGCGTTATGAATAACATAACCTCATTTTTCAGGTGACTCTTCAGATTCGTGACAGACTTTTTTGTGGAGGAAATATAAAACGTTACTGGTAATACAAGAAGTCACGAAGAAATTTGACATTTGATACGAAGCGCCCTTGTTTTAAAATTCAAATTACTTGCAAAGCGCAGGTAACATGTTAACAATACCTCACTGTATTACAATATTATGTAACATTGTGCCCACGAGAGAATATCAAACCGTTCAAAACTATTGAAATTATTGTTTATTGATAATGAAATAAAGCATGAAAATTGTAAAAAATTTTCTGGAAATGTCTTACGGAACTTAGTCTACGGAGTTTGTAAAATGAGAAACGTGTAAAACAATATATGGTTAGGGGCGGAAAATCACCCATTGCCCCGGGCGCTCAATATTCTAGGTACGCCGCTGTATGATATATTAGAATATATCACCAAGTTTCACGTTTTTATATTCGAAACTAAGGGAGAAATGGCCAAAAATCTTTCTACCTGAACGATCGGTTGTATGGGATAGGTATATACTATATACATATAGCTCCGATCAAAGTGATTTTTTCAGGAAATCTTCTATGATATATTAAAATAAATATCACCAAGTTTAACGTTTTTATATTGGAAATAAAGGGAGAAATTGCCAAAAATATTCCTATCTGAACGATCGGTTGTATGGGATATATACTATATATAACTCCGATCAAAGTGATTTTTTCAGAAAATGTTCGGTGATATATTCAAATATATATCACCAAGTTTCACGTTTATGCTTTCTAAATTAAGGGAGAAATGGCCAAAAATCTTTCTATCTGAACTATCGGTTGTTTGGGATATATATAGTATATATAGCTCCGATCGAAATGATTTTTTCATGAAATATTCTATGATATATTAGAATAAATATCACCAAGTTTAACGTTTTTATATTGGAAATTAAGGGAGAAATTGCCAAAAATATTTATATCTCAACAATCGGTTGTATGAAATATATACTATATATAGCACCGATCAAAAGTGCTTTTTTCAGGATATCTTTTAAGATATATAAGAATATATATCACCGAGTTTCACGTTTATACTTTCAAAATTTCGGCAGGAATGACCAAACTCGTCTTATCTGAACGATCGGTTGTATGGGAGATATATGTTATAGTGGTCCGATCCTACCGGATCCGACAAATGTCAAATATAATAGAAAAATACATCCTTGTGCCAAATTTCATGGAGATATCTCAAAATTTGAGGGACTAGTTTCCGTTGAAACTGACAGACGGACGGACAGACGGACTATATCAACTCAGTTCGTCGCCCTGATCAATTAATACTTAAGGCTAAGTCTATCTTCTATATTTCTCAACGTCACAAACATCGGACCAAAGTTAATATACCATTTCATGTTCATGAAATGTATAATTAGCTAAATTTTAATTTATGTCAACTGAGGGAATAATTCAGATAATTTTACCGTGGCGAAAAATAATACTGCTAAAGTTTAACTGTCTGCAAAAAAATTCTTTTGCGTCATTTGAACTTGAGGTCAAGGTCTATTTTAATGAATTTTACATTTATTGCAAAAGGGAAACTTCGCTCAACTTACGAGTACAAAAAGAAATAAAGAAAATTGGGAAAACTCTGTTCATTTAAATTTTACTAAGCTTTAGTTTCAAACGTGAATCTTTTTTTCTCGGAAAAAGAATGAAATAATCGACAATTTAAATTTTCAGCAAAAGACGTAAAACGGAATTCATGATATTTAATTAAATAAACTTTACCTTAGTACTTACCGGTGGCAGGGTGTCCAACGAGATTTCCTTGCCGTTGTTGGTTGGCTTGTACTTCACAATTGTGCAGCTTGAACGGAATTGAAACCGTTTTCCGAACACAACGGGATTTAAAAAAAAAATTAAATTTTTTTATTTTTTTTTCATGACCGGCACTGCACTTTACTTTAACTTTTCGGTGGCACGCCCACGCATTTTAAATCCAACTTTTGCAATGATTTTCTGAGCTTCAGCTCGATCGTGCGCATACCTCGATTCGTATCTAAACGGAATTTCCTACTAATTTCACTCAATTCACACCCACGCATGTGCAGTTGCATTTCGCTTTTGCGCATGCACACATTCATACCTGCACCTGTAGGCCTCCTTCCACTAATGTTGCGCAACACGCGTGTATACCTGGTTGAGATACATTTTGTTGATAATGACGATGGGGCTTGCCCCATATAGAGTGTGCGTAAAATAAATTCATACGCGGCCGATTATGCGTATTTTCCTTCTTCTACACCCAACGTGTGGCCTCGACCCCCACCTTAATGCCGGGCAGGTAAAATTGTCTAAGTAAGGCACGTACATATCTGCTACTACGTCACAGATCCACTGTTAGTCCTAAGCATCTAATTACTGACATATCACAGTGTTATAGAAAAACTAAGTAGTCAAGATTTGTTAGGGTAAATATCACAGATAGGATTAAGGTAATAGAAAAAAATATCACAGATTGCTGACTATTACTAATTGACTAAACAAATATATAAAAAAAACAAGTAAGGAAGGCTAATTTCGGGTGTAACCGAACATTACATACTAAGTTGAGAGCTGTGGAGACAAAGTAAGGGAAAATCACCATGTTGTAAAAAGAACCTAGGGTAGCCCTGGAATGTGTTTGTATGACATGTGTATCAAATGGAAGGTATTCAAGAGTATTTTAAGAGGAAGTGGGCCATAGTTCTATAGATGGACGCCATTTAGGGATATCGCCATAAAGGTGGACCAGGCCTGACTCTAGAATTTGTTTGTACGATATGGGTATCAAATGAAATGTGTTAATGATAATTTTAAAAGGGAGTGGGCCTAAGTTCTATAGGTGGACGCCTTTTCGAGATATAGCCATAAAGGTGGACCAAGGGCGACTCTAGAATTTGTTTGTACTATATGGGTATCAAATGAAAGGTGTTAATGAGTATTTTAAAAAGGAGTGGGCCTTAAATCTATAGGTGGACGCCTTTTCGAGATATAGCCATAAAGGTGGACCAAGGGTGATTCTAGAATTTGTTTGTACGATATGGGTATCAAATGAAAGGTGCTTATGAGTATTTTAAAAGGGCGTAGGCCTTAGTTCTATAGGTGGATGCCTTTTCGAGATATCGCCATAAACGTGGACCAGGGGTGACTCTAGAATTTGTTTGTACGATATGGGTATCAAATGAAAAGTGTTAATGAGTATCTTAAAAGGACGTGGGCCTTAGTTCTATAGGTGGACGCCTTTTCGAAATATCGCCATAAAGGTGGACCAGGGGCGACTCTAGAATTGTTTGTACGATATGGGTATCAAATGAAAGGTGTTAATGAGTATCTTAAAAGGACGTGGGCCTTAGTTCTATAGGTGGACGCCTTTTCGAAATATCGCCATAAAGGTGGACCAGGGGCGACTCTAGAATTTGTTTGTACGATATGGGTATCAAATGAAAGGTGTTAATGAGTATTTTTAAATGGAGTGGGCCTTAAATCTATAAGTGGACGCCTTTTCGAAATATCGCAATAAAGGTGGACCAGGGGTGACTCTAGAATTTGTTTGTACTATATGGGTATCAAATGAAAGGTGTTAATGAGTATTTTAAAAGGGAGTGGGTCTTAGTTCTATAGGTGGACGCCTTTTCGGAATATCGTTATAAAAGTGGACCAGGGTTGACTGTATAATGCGTTTGTACAATATGGGTATCAAACGAAAGGTGTTAATAAGTGTTTTAAAAGGGAGTAGGCCTTAGTTCTATAGGTGGACGCCTTTTCGGGATATCGTTATAAAAGTGGACCAGGGGTGACGCTAGAATGCGTTTGTACAATATGGGTATCAATGAAAGGTGTTAATGAGTATTTTAAAAGGGCGTGGACCTTAGTTCTATAGGTGGACGCCTTTTCGAAACATCGCCATAAAAGTGGACCAGGGGCGACTCTAGAATTTGTTTGTACGATATGGGTATCAAATGAAAGGTGTTAATGAGTATTTTAAAAAGGAGTGGGCCTTAGTTCTATAGGTGGACGCCTTTTCGAAATATCGCCATAAAGGTGGACCAGGGGCGACTCTAGAATTTGTTTGTACGATATGGGTATCAAATGAAAGGTGGTAATGACTATTTTAAAAGGGAATGGGCCTTAGTTCTATAGATGGACGCCGTTTCCAGATATCGCCATAAACGTGGACCAGGGGTGATTCTAGAATTTGTTTGTACGATATGGGTATCAAATGAAATGTGTTAATGATAATTTTAAAAGGGAGTGGGCCTAAGTTCTATAGGTGGACGCCTTTTCGAGATATAGCCATAAAGGTGGACCAAGGGCGACTCTAGAATTTGTTTGTACTATATGGGTATCAAATGAAAGGTGTTAATGAGTATTTTAAAAAGGAGTGGGCCTTAAATCTATAGGTGGACGCCTTTTCGAGATATAGCCATAAAGGTGGACCAAGGGTGATTCTAGAATTTGTTTGTACGATATGGGTATAAAATTAAAGGTATTAATGAGGGTTTTAAAAGGGAGTGGTGGTAGTTGTATAGGTGGTCGTCTTTTCGAGATATCGCCATAAAGGTGGAACAGGGGTGACTCTGGAATACGTTTGAACAATATGGGTATCAAACGAAAGGTGTTAATGATTATTTTAAAAGGGAGTGGGCCTTAGTTCTATAGGTGGACGCCTTTTCGAGATATCGCCATAAAGGTGGACCAGGGGTGACTCTGGAATACGTTTGAACAATATGAGTATCAAACGAAAGGTGTTAATGAGTATTTTAAAAGGGAGTGGGCCTTAGTTCTATAGGTGGTCGCCTTTTCGAGATATCGCCATAAAGGTGGACCAGGGGTGACTCTAGAATACGTTTGTACAATATGGGTATCAAATTAAAGGTATTAATGAGGGTTTTAAAAGGGAGTGGTGGTAGTTGTATAGGTGGTCGCCTTTTCGAGATATCGCCATAAAGGTGGACAAGGGGTGACTCTAGAATGTGTTTGTACGATATTGGTATCAGATTAAAGGTATTAATGAGAGTTTTAAAAGGGAGTGGTGGTAGTTGTATATGTGAAGGCGTTTTCCAGATATCGACCAAAATGTGGACCAGGGTGACCCAGAACATCATTTGTTGGAGACCGCTAATTTATTTATATATGTAATACCTGCAAAGATTTCAAGGGTTTTTTATTTACCTCCGCAGAACTTTTCCTTTTCTTCTACTTAATATGGTAGTTGTCACAACCATTTTACAAAGTTTTTTCCAAAGTTATATTTCCCGTCAATAAACCAATCCAATTACCATGTTTCATCCCTTTTTTGTATTTGGTATAGAATTATGGCATTTTTTCATTTTTCGTAATTTTCGATATCGCAAAAGTGGGCGTGGTCATAGTCCGATTTCGTTCATTTTTTATACCAAGATAAAGTGCGTTCAGATAAGTACGTGAACTAAGTTCAGTAAAGATATGTCGATTTTTGCTGTAGTTATCGTGTTAACGGCCATGGGGAAGGACAGACGGACGACCGTGTATAAAATAAGGGCGTGGCTTCAACCGATTTCGCCCATTTTCACAGAAAACAGTTAACGTCATAAAAGCCCCTACCAAATTTCAAAAGGATTGGTAAATTTTTGTTCGACTTATGGCATTAAAAGTATCATAGACAAATTAAATGAAAAAGGGCAAAGCAACGCCCATTTTGAAATTTTCTTTTATTTTTGTATTTTGTTGCACCATATCATTACTGGAGTTGAATGTTGACACAATTTACTTATATATTGTAAATATATTAAATTTTTTGATAAAATTTTACATATTGATTTTTTGCCGGCTCAAGGTCCAAAAACCCAATTGAAAAAACAATGTTTTTCGGTTTTTTTTATGCCAATATATTTCGGCTACACTGCGGTAACCTTCCTCAGGGCCACTGAAGACAACATAAAAACATAGAAAACAAACAATTAATATCACATATTTCACTAATAAAAAATACAAATTAACAACATGTTTACAAACAAAAGTTTTAACAAAAATTCACAACATTCATCAACATACATTGCTTGGTGTTTCCGTCTGCACCGTCTAATCAGGTGTTTGCTACTGTCCTATTGTTATTTAGTAAATCACGATACGCATGAGCACATCCATCACAGTCCGTTTTATAGTTCATTCGTATTTCTGTGGGCGTGTTAATTATGTGTAGCATTTCCAATGTGTATCGTTTGTTGTAGTTTTGTTCTTGTGCGAGAATCTCTGCTGCATCGAAGTTTGGTGAGTGCCCACTAGCCGCACAGTGTGTCATGAGCGCAGTTTTCTGAAAATTAGCGTGATGACATTGTTTATAATCTGATTTGTGCTGGGACAGTCTCGTTTTTAGTTTTGCTTTTGTTGTGCCTACGTATATACTTTCACAAGCTTCGTTCAAGTTTCCATTACAAGGTATTTTATATACTAAATTACTTTTTTCGGTTGTTGGTATTTTTGTTTTTGTTGTGTTGAATATTGTTTTTAATGTGTTAGTCGGTTTGTGTGCTATCTTTACTTTTTCTGTATTATATCATCAATGTATAAAATTTTACTTAAAAAAAAATTTTTTTTAAGTGGGCGTGGTCCTCCTCTGATTTTGCAAATTTTTATTAAGCGTACATATAGTAATAGGAGTAACGTTCCTGCCATATTTCATCATGATATCTTCAACGACTGCCAAATTACAGCTTGCAAAAGTTTTAAATTACCTTTTTTTAAAAGTGGGCGGTGCCACGCCCATTGTCCAAAATTTTACTAATTTTAAATTCTACGCCATATATTCAACTCAATTACCAAATTTCATCGCTTTATCTGTCTTTGGTAATGAATTATTGCACTTTTTCGGTTTTTCGAAATTTTCGATATCGAAAAAGTGGGCGTGGTTTTAGTGTCGATATCGTTCATTTTAAATACAGATCTGAGATGATTGCTCAGGAACCTATATACCAAATTTCATCAAGATACCTCAAAATTTACTGAAGTTATCGTGTTAACGGACGGACGGACGGACGGATGATTTTGATATATGGAAGTCTATATCTATCTCGATTCCTTTATACCTGTACAACCAACCGTTATGAAATCAAACTTAATATACTACTCAACTGAGTATAATAATTTCGATATATAAAAGGGGTGTGGCACCTCCCATACAAATGGAATATTTGGTACTGCATAACTCTGAGGGTATATATGCCAGAACAATGAAATTCAGTAAGGTGTTATATGAGCTCAATCCCTAACATCACCAAGAAAATGTGGAATTGGGAAAAAGGGGGCGTGGCACCTCCCATACAAATGGAATATATCTTACTGCATATCTCTGGATATAGTAATGGTAGGATAATGAAAATTGGTAAGGAGCTATATGACGTTAAGTCCTAACATCTACAGTAAAATGTGGGATTGGGAAAAAAGGGGCGTGGCACCTTCCCTACAAATGGTATTTTCCAGAACTATGGCTGCCGTACAAACTTAGGTTATTTTAACAACTAAAGTTTGGCTGCATTTTTGAGTTTGACTGTTATTCCGTTTGGACGTTTAGTAATCTGCCGCCGTTAAAAAAATTTGATAGCTTCAGTCCATCTACATCTTCTATAAAAATCAAATTGTGTGTGTGTGTCCCTATGGAAACGTATTTCCCACACTTCAATCATTACCAAATTTCGGCTATAGGTTCCTTCGATCAAGACGAAGGTTTTTCATATTTCAGAATAAAGAATTTTAAATTCAAGTTTTTTTTGGCTATGCGAACGAGCAATCCTAGCTCCCAAAATGATCATGTTAACAAAATGTGATCGCATTCAAAACCAAATTCCTGGTGAAGTGGCAAAATATTAATCGATCGACACATTTACAGATGAAGATAAAATTGTGATTTGAATTTCTAAACTCTTTAGAACCACCTGAAATGCCTGCGCATATATTAACTTTGAAAATTGGTTCACCAGTTATTTAGACCCACCAAAATTGTGAAAAAGAACCAGATTTTGCGTTAAGAAATTAATGCCGAATGTAATAGAAGCAACAACCATCAGCGGTAAAAGCGAGGGTGAAGATGTGCTCATTCCACGGTTCCCAATGACTCCTAAAGTTTTGCCATTCCCAAATGGGATCGTCATGATATTTATGAAGAATTTCTTTAATTTTTGTCGAGATTTGTCACATGCATAACTTCTGGGGTTAACACAAATATTAGATCTTTGAGAAATTGGGTATCTATTTTATATTATTTAAATATGCATACTCGAGTATTACTATTCATTAACAATAAATTTGTCCCTAAGGACAACTGTGTTTTTATTTTACAAGTCCTAGATTGCCGGCATTTTTCAGCCTGGTCGAATATTGTCCTAAGGCAATAACTACCTCAACAATCTGGTTGCTTGTATTTATTATGCTACAAATTTTCTATCCTTTTGGATGAAAACGAGCGCGACATGTCTAATTGCAAATTTATTTATTTATTAAGCGCTTTATTTATAATAAGGTTCTCTTTGTGACTCTTAATTTCTTCATTACTGTTGGTAATAGTGTTATTGGCTGGTTTTTTTTTTCTTTTAGAGTTTTGCATGCTTCCACTGACATTTTCCTTTCTAGCTATGTACTCTTTGAAGCATTAATTGTGATATTTATATCAAATTCGTTTTTTTTAATAATAGGTATGTAATTATTTAGAAGAATATTAAGTTCATGCATTTTTAAAAAATTGTCCAACAAAACTTTTGCAAAGATGTCATGAGCATCCAAAAAGATTATTCAAATTTTTGGTTTGCTAACTTATACAGTGCTGATAAAGCTGTCTCAATAAAATATACTGTTAATTGAAGCATTTTGAGGGTTATTGTTTGCAAATGAGTTTTTAATAGTAAGGTAATAAGGTTTTTGTTTTTAAACACGCTCTTGAATGCTTTTTAGCTGTCTAAATTAAATTTTGAAATAATTTTTGAGCATCATAGCTATTGCAATGATCAATAGTATGAATGCGAAAAATAAAATGACTAACCAAACGTCGGGGATGTTTTGAATGTTGTTCGTTTCTTCTTCAACTGGTGGCTCATATTTAATTAGTCGGTTCTCTGATACCTTGTTTTCCGAATTTCCTGAGTTTTCTTTTCCTATCTCATAACCAGCTATGGCTATCGTAATGTCGTTTGCCAATTTTTTCCACCAAGATATTGTGAAAGCAAGAAATTTCCTGTTCCTTTGAAAAGATTACTATTTTATTAATAGTCCTTTTTAGAATTTTTGAAATAGGATTTTAACTGTTTACTAATTTCTAAACCAGCTTTCTAATTTAAAATTACTTGTACTTATTTCTTATCTTAAAGCCTTTTAATATTTAGGTATAATTTATTTTGCATTTGTTTAATTAATTTTACAAAATATTATTTAAAATAATTTCTATGCAATGTTTTTTTTCATTTTTGTATTTTGTGTTGTAAGCCTTTTTTTCATTTTTATTTAATCTGCCTTAGTTCTATTCTATTTTTTCTTTATAAATTTTTTTTTTAATGTTTTTTTTAGAAATAAATGTTTAGTAGTTTAACTAGAAATAAAATGTTTCCTAAGCTTTTTCCTTAGATTTATTTATAATTACCAAAATTATTATATAGTTTTTTTTTTTTTTTTGTTATTCCACTTCTCCTATGCGTGTATTACGCTGCCAGTCATGTTGCTTATTCCACCATTTTTATGCTCTGACCTACTCCAATAATTTCTTCCCAATTATTTAGCACCTCATCACCATTGGATATTTCTGGCTGGCTAAGGACGTAGATTTGTGTTTAGCACCAACTCTGCTGTGACTCCTTTTGTATACCAATTCAAACTTTATTATGTTGATATTGCTGGTGCCGCTGGTTGTTCTCCGCCTTGCCTTTCACTTTCTTCCTTTCCGTCTACTGCTGCTCGCACTGTTCCCTTTACTTTTATTCATGAGTAAATTTCGAAAAACTATTGTGTTTGGTAAATTCGCTTTTTTATAAGGCTTAAGATGTAATAAGCCAGTATTATCTCTGAAAGTTATGAACTTAAGCTGAATAATCAGCCAGCAGAATCAAAGGCAGGATCGCCATATAAAATGTGCGTTTTTGGGGTTAAAGTACGAATTGCCTTTATTCAAATATTGTCAGCTTATTTATAGTAAATTATTATAAACATATCCTTACAAACATATTTACTTATTCTAAACATATTCTTACATACATATTTACTTTAAACTTTACATACTGATATATCTACATACAAATTGACACAAAAATGTACCTTCATATTTGGTTGATTTGTGACGTCTGGTGGAAATGCAGTATCAGCAAATTTGCTTAAATGCAAATTTGGTTTAGTCGCGCGGTGCACACACATCTGTATTAAATCGTGGGAATTGCGCTATCAGCAACAATTAGTAAATGAGCTGCTTTCTGTTGATTAAAGTTTAGACTCATTTTGTTACAGGGTGGCACATTAAGTGGTTTACACATTTTGGCATTGAAATTGTTGGCTGTTTACACTACACCAGGGGTGACTCTATAACGTGTTTGTACGATACGGGTATCAAATTAAAGATACTAATGAGGGTTTTAAAAGGGAGTGACCCTTAGTTCTATAGGTGGACGCCTTTTCGAGATATCGCCATAAAGGTGGACCAGGAGTGACTCTAGAATGTGTTTGTACGATATGGGTATCAAATGAAAGGTGTTAATAAGTATTTTAAAAGAGAGTGATTCTTAGTTCTGTAGGTGGATGCCTTTTCGAGATATCGCCATAAAGGTGGGAACTGGGGTGACTCTAGAATGTGTTTGTACGATATGGGTATCAAATGAAAGGTGTTAATGAGTATTTTAAAAGGGAGTGGGCCTTAGTTCTATAGGTGGTCGCCTTTTCGGGATATCGGCATAAAAGTAGACCAGGGGTGACTCTAGAATGCGTTTGTACTATATGGGTATCAAATGAAAGGTGTTAATGATTATTAAAAGTGAGTGGGCTTTAGTTCTATAGGTGGACGCCTTTTCGAGATATCGCCATAAAGGTGGACCATTGGTGACTCTATAACGTGTTTGTACGATATGGGTATCAAATTAAATGTACTAATGAGGGTTTTAAAAGGGAGTAGCTCCTAGTTGTATATGTGAAGGCGTTTTCCAGAGTTTTAAAAGGGAGTGGTGGTAGTTGTATCGGTGGTCGCCTTTTCGAGATATCGCCAAAAAGGTAGACCAGGGGTGACTCTGGAATACGTTTGAACAATATGGGTATCAAACGAAAAGTGTTAATGAGTATTTTAAAAGGGAATGGGCCTTAGTTCTATAGGTGGACGCCTTTTCGAGGTATCGCAATAAAGGTGGACCAGGGGGGATTCTAGAATTTGTTTGTACGATATAGGTATCAAATGAAAGGTGTTAATGAGTATTTTAAAAGGGAGTGGGCCTTAGTTCTATAGATGGTTGCCTTTTCGGGATATCGGCATAAAGGTAGACCAGGGGTGACTCTAGAATGCGTTTGTACTATATGGGTATCAAATGAAAGGTGTTAATGAATATTAAAAGTAAGTGAGCCTTAGTTCTATAGGTGGACGCCTTTTCGAGATATCACCATAAAGGTGGACTATTGGTGACTCTATAAATTGTTTGTACGATATGGGTGTCAAATTAAAGGTACTAATGAGGTTTTTAAAAGGGAGTTGCTCTTAGTTGTATATGTGAAGGTGTTTTCGAGATATCGACCAAAATGTGGACCAGGATGATCCAGAACATCATCTGTCGGGTACCGCTAATTTACTTATATATGAAATACCGTTATACTGTTCCTGCCAAGATTCCAAGGACTTTTATTTCGCCCTGCAGAACTTTTTCATTTTCTTCTACTTAATATGGTAGGTGTGACACCCATTTTACAAAATTTTTTCCAAAGTTATGTTTTGCGTCAATAAACCAATCCAATTACCATGTTTCATCCCTTTTTTCGTATTTGGTATAGAATTATGGAATTTTTTTAATATTTCGTAATTTCGATATCGAAAAAGTTGGCGTGGTCATAGTCGGATTTCGGCTATTTTTTATACGAAGATAATGTGAGTTCAGATAAGTACGTGAACTAAGTTTAGTAAAGATATATCGATTTTTACTCAAGTTATCGTGTTAACGGCCATGCGGAAGGACAGACGATAGACTCCGACTTCGCCAATTTTCACAGAAAAGCGTTACTGTCATTGAACATATGCCCCTACCAAATTTCACAAGGCTTGGTATATTTTTGTTCGACTTATGACAGTATTCTAGACAAATTAAATGAAAAAGGGCGGAGCCACACCCATTTTGAAAATTTCTTTTATTTTTGTATTTTGTTGTACCTTATCATTACTGGAGTTGAATGTTGACATAATTTACTTATATACTGTAAAGATAATCAATTTTTTGTTAAAATTTGACTTTAACAATTTTTTTTTTAAAGTGAGCGTGTTCGTATCCCGATTTTGCTAATTTTTATTTAGCATACATACAGTAATAGGAGTAACGTTCCTGCCAAATTTTATCACGATATCTTCAACGACTGCCAAATTACAGCTTGCAAAACTTTGAAATTACCTTCTTTTAAAAGTGGGCGGTGCCACGCCCATTGTCCAAAATTTTACTAATTTTCTATTCTGCGTCACAAGTTCAACCCACCTTCTCAGTTTAGCCGTCTTTGGTAATGAATTATCGCACTTTTCGGTTTTTCGAAATTTTCAATATCGAAAAAGTGGGCGTGGTTATGGTCCGATTTCGTTCATTTTAAATAGCGATCTGAGATAAGTGCCCGTCAACCTACATACCAAATTTTATCAAGATACCTCAAAATTTATTCAAGTTATCGAGTTTACGGGCGGACGGACGGACATACTTGAAAGAAGAAATTAGCATCCACAGAGGCCGCGCACATATAAGAAATAACATGTATGAAAATTTTTACTTCAATGTGTTTCTAAAAAAACTTGTATGTTAACTTTACTCATCCAAATGTAAAAAAAAGAAGCAAGCAGATGCTTTTTAAAATATTTTATTAATATAAATTCGATATAGATGAAATTTTTAATTTCATATCATAGTAAAAATATACATTTTATAATAAATATATATGGTTCATGTAAAGGAAATTAAAGTAAATAAAATAAAAAAAAATAAATAAATGTAAGGCGCGATAACCTCCGAAGAGATCTAAGGCCGAGCTTCTCTTCCAATTTGCGACGTGCTCCTCTTGATTTTTCCCTACAAATTGGCCGGACGGGACCTACATGTTTTATGCCGACTCCGAACGGCATCTGCAAGGCAGATGAGTTTTCGCTGAGAGCTTTTCATGGCAGAAATACACTCGGGAGCGCTTTCCAGACACTGCCGAGGGGCGACCCCGCTTAGGAAAATTTTCTTCTAATTGAAAAACCTTATTTCTACAATTTTGATGTTGCTTTGTCCGGGAGTTGAACCCAGGGCATACGGTGTGATAGGCGGAGCACGCTACCATCACACCACGGTGGCCGCTAATTTAAGTAAATAAATGGTATATAAAAATAATTTTTATTACTAAAAAACCAAAATGAATAAATATCCTTATTAAATGTATAAATATACAAGAGAACGAAAATTTAATAAATAATTGTAAAATTAAATACTACAATAAAGTACAAATAAAGCAACTAAAATTTTGTTAGCTGAACTTTATTATATTGGACCAATAAAGTCGATATATTTATACAAATGTGTTTTAAGCGACCAACGAACGTAAGTGAGGTTTTCCTTGCCTAGGCAGCTTACACAAAATTTATTAACGAAGTTCCTTACGTTATTTGTTCACTTTCATTATTTAAATTGTTGCATGTGCAGTAATATTATATTATTTACATAAAACACAAAAAACATAAAAAAATATAAGTTTTATTATATATTTTAAAGATAATTCTGGTTGATCCTGCCAGTAGTTATATGCTTGTCTCAAAGATTAAGCCATGCAAGACTAAGTACACACGAATTAAAAGTGAAACCGCAAAAGGCTCATTATATCAGTTATGGTTCCATGGATCGTTGACAGTTACTTGGATAACTGAGGTAATTCTAGAGCTAATACATGCAATATAAACACGGACCTTATGGAACGTGTGCTTTTATTAGGCTAAAACCAAGCAATCTTTATAGATCGTTATATTGGTTGAACTCTAGATAACATGCAGATCGTGTGGTCCTGTACCGACGACTGTCTGCCCTATCAACTTTTGATGATAGTATCTAGGACTACCATGGTTGCAACGGGTAACGGGCAATCAGGGTTCGATTCCGGAGAGGGACCCGAGAAACGGCTACCACATCTAAGGAAGGCAGCAGGCGCGTAAATTACCCACTCCCAGCTCGGGGAGGTAGTGACGAAAAATAACAATACAGGACTTATATCCGAGGCCCTGTAATTGGAATGAGTACACTTCAAATCCTTTAACAAAGACCTACTGGAGGGCAAATCTGGTGCCAGCAGCAGCGGTAATACCAGCTCCAATAGCGTGTATTTAAGTTGTTGCGGTTAAAACGTTCGTAGTTGAATTTGTGCTTCATACGGGTAGTACAACTATAATTGTGGTATGTGCATTACCTTATGTATGTAAGCGTATTACCGATGGAGCTCTTATATATATTGGATACAGTGTATTCTTTATATGTTCCTCCTATTTAAACCTGCTTCAGTGCTCTTCATTGAGTGCTGTTGTGGGCCGGTACATTTACTTTGAACAAATTAGAGTGCTTAAAGCAGGCTCCAAATGCCTGAATATTTTGTGCATGGGATAATGAAATGAGACCTCTGTTCTACTTTCATTGGTTTTTAGACCAATAACTAATGATTAATAGAAGCAGTTTGGGGGCATTAGTATTACGACGCGAGAGGTGAAATGGATTGGACCGCCGTAAGACTAACTTAAGCGAAAGCATTTGCCAAAGATATTTTCATTAATCAAGAACGAAAGTTAAAGGTTCGAAGATGATCAGATACCACCCTAGTTCTAACCATAAACGATGCCAGCTAGCAATTGGGTGTAGCTACTACTATGGATCTCTCAGTAGCTTCCCGTGAAATCAAAGCTTTTGGGCTCCGGGGGAAGTATGGTTGCAAAGCTGAAACTTAAAGGAATTGACGGAAGGGCACCACCAGGAGTGCAGCCTGCGGCTTAATTTGACTCAACACGGGAAAACTTACCAGGTCCGAACATAAGCGTGTAAGACAGACTGATAGCTCTTTTTCGAATCTATGTGTGGTGGTGCATGGCCATTCTTAGTGTGGAGTGATTTGTCTGGTTAATTCCGATAATGAAAGAGACTCAAATATATTAAATACATGCTTTCGCTATTATAACGTTGAAGCTTATTATAGCCTTCTTTCATGAGTTTACCAATTGGTTTACAAATGTTTGAATGTGTTTATATAAGTGGAGTTATACCTGTTGGTTTGTCCCATTATAAGGACACTAGCTTCCTAAATGGACAAATTGCGTGTAGCAGTAACGAGATTGAGCAATAACAGGTCTGTGATGCCCTTAGATATCCTGGGTTGCACACGCGCTACAATGAAAGTATCAACATGTATTTCCGAGACCGAGCGGCATGGTTAAATCGCTGAACCACTTTCATGCTTGAGATTGTGAACTGAAACTGTTCACATGAACTTGGAATTCCCAGTAAGTGTGAGTCATTAACTCGCATTGATTACGTCCCTGCCCTTTGTACATACCGCCCGTCGCTACTATCGATTGAATTATTTAGTGAGATCTCCTGACGTGATCGCTGTGACGCCCATTGTGTCACGGTTGATATGCAAAAGTTGACCGAACTTGATTATTTAGAGGAAGTAAAAGTCGTAACAAGGGTTCCGTAGGTGAACCTGCGGAAGGATCATTATTGTGTTCCAATCCGAAAATAAAAACGAAAAACACACAAAATACAACAATAATAATTATACTACAATAAAGCACATTATTATTTACAGAGAACAAAATGTTCAAAAACAATGATATAACATTATATATATGTGTTTTAAGCGACAAAAGAAAGCAAGTAAAATACTTGCCAAGGCCGCGGTACAATATATTTAAATAAAGCATAATAAAAAGTAACTAAATGGTTCTTAAGCGACCTAGGCCGCGGCACAATATATTTAAATAAAGCAAAATAAAAAGTAACTAAATTGTTGCATATGCAGTTAAAGGAATTGACGGAAGGAAAGAACAAAATCTTCTAAAATATGAAACTTGAAATGGATGATAAAAATATATATGTGTTTTAAGCGACCCAAGAAAGTAAGTAAAATACTTGCCTAGGACGCGCACAATATATATAAATAAACCATAATTAAAAGCAACTAAATTGTTGCATATGCAGTTAAAGGAATTGACGGAAGGAAAGAACAAAATGTTCTTAAATATATTATAATAATATATAAAATAAATACTTACTACAATTAAGCACAGATAAAGCTACAAAAATCTTTTTAGATGAACTTTATTATATTGGGATAATAAAGTCGATATATTTATACAAATGTGTTTTTTAAGCGACCAATGAAAGTAAATGAGGTTTCCTTGCCTAGGCCGTGGACACAAAATATATATACAAGTTCATTATATATTATTGTTCTCTTTCATTATTTGTAATTTTTATATCTTTGTATATACCCTATATAAACATTATATGGTTGTACTTACGATTTATTTAAAAATAAATAAACGATAAGTTAATTTGTTTGCATTAACAATGTAAAAATTGTTTTTGTAAACTAACACATACGCAACTGAAAAATGTTTGGGTAAAAATTGGATTATTTATTGATGTTTCAAAAAATATGAAAATTAAAAAAAAATTGGCGTAAAATTAAAAAACAAAAATTTAAAACTCTGAGCGGTGGATCACCTGGCTCATGGGTCGATTAAGAACGCAGCAAACTGTGTGTCATCGTGTGAACTGCAGGACACATAAACATCGACATTTCGAACGCATATTGCAGTCCATGCTGTTACGTACTTTAACTTTAATTAATTTTAAAGTGCTGCTTGGACTAGATATGGTTAAAGGTTGTAAGACTATGCTAAATAAATTGCTTGATCTTTTAATTTTTAATTGAAAGATTTGAAAGCAAATGGTATATTATTGGATTGTATAATAAATATATAATCCATAATATGAATAGTCAAATTAAAATCTATATAATAAAAATATATTTTCAAGAAATCCTCAAAATTAAGAAAAAACAAGTAAGGAAGGCTAAGTTCGGGAGTAACCGAACATTACATACTCAGTTGACAGCTATGGAGACAAAATAAGGGAAAATCACCAGGTTGGAAAATGAACCTAGTGTAACCCTGGAATTTGGTTGTATGACATGTGTATCAAATGGAAGATATTAAAGAGTATTTTAAGAGAGAGTAGGCTATAGTTATATGGATGAACGCCATTTAGGGATATCGCCATAAAGGTGGACCAGGGCTGACTCTAGAATTTGCTTGTACGATATAGGTATCAAATGAAAGGTGTTAATGAGTATTTTAAAAGGGAGTGTACCTTAGTTGTATATGTGAACGCGTTTTCGAGATATAGCCATAAATGTGGACCAGGGGTGACTATAGAATGTGCTTGTACGATATCGGTATCAAATGAAAGGTGTTAATGAGTATTTTAAAAGGGGATGGGCCTTAGTTCTATAGGTGAATGCCTTTTCGAGATATCGCCATAAAGGAGGAACAGGGGTGACTCTAGAATGTGTTTGTACGATATGGGCAACAAATGAAAGGTGTTAATGAGTATTTTAAAAGGGAATGGACTTTAGTTCTATAGGTGAACGCCTTTTCGAGATATCGCCATATAGGTGGACCAGGGGTGACTCTAGAATATGTTTGTACGATATGGGTATAAAATGAAAGTTGTTAATGAGTATTTTAAAAGGGAGTGATCCTTAGTTCCATAGGTGGACGCCGTTTCGAGATATCGCCATAAAGGTGGACCAGGGGTGACTCTAGAATGTGTTTGTACGATATGGGAGTCAAATGAAAGGTGTTAATGAGCATTTTAAGAGGGAGTGGGCCTTACGTCCAAAGGTGATCCTTAGTTCCATAAGTGAACGCCTTTTCGAGATATCGCCATATAGGTGGACCAGGGGTGACTCTAGAATATGTTTGTACGATATGGGTATAAAATGAAAGTTGTTAATGAGTATTTTAAAAGGGAGTGATCCTTAGTTCCATAGGTGGACGATGTTTCGAGATATCGCCATTAAGGTGGGCCAGGGGTCACTCTAGAATGTGTTTGTACGATATGGGTATCAAATGAAAGGTGGTAATGAGTATTTTAAAAGGGAGTGAATCTTAGTTCTATAGGTGGACGCCTTTTCGAGATATCGTCATAAAGGTGGACCAGGGGTGACTCTATAATGTGTTTTTACGATATGGGTATCAAATTAAAGATATTAATGAGGGTTTTAAAAGCGAGTGAAGGCGTTTTCGCGATATCGACCAAAATGTGGACCAAGGTGATCCAGAAAATCTTCTGTCGGGTACTGCTAATTTATTTATAAATGCAATACCACAAACAGTATTCCTGCCAAGATTCCAAGGGCTGTTGATTTCGCCCTGCAGAACTTTTTCATTTTCTTCTACTTAATATGGTAGGTGTCACACCCATTTTACAAAGTTTTTTCTAAAGTTACTTTTGCGTCAATAAACCAATCAAATTACCATGTTTCATCCCTTTTTTCGTATTTGGTATAGAGTTATGGAATTTTTTTCAGTTTTCGTAATTTTCGATATCGAAAAATTGGGCGTGGTTATAGTCGTATTTCGGCTGTTTTTTATACCAAGATAAAGTGGATTCAGGTAAGTATGTGGACTAAGTTTAGTAAAGATATATCGGTTTTTGCTCAAGTTATCGTGTTAACGGCCGAGCGGAAGGACAGACGGTGGACTGTATATAAAAACTGGGCGTGGCTTCAACCGATTTCGTCCATTTTCACAGAAAACAGTTGCCGTCATTGACTCTATGCCCCTACCAAATTTCAGAAGGATTTGTAAATTTTTGTTCGACTTATGGCATTAAAAGTATTCTAGACAAACTAAATGAAAATGGGCGGAGCCACGCCCATTTTGAAATTTTCTTTTATTTTTGTATTTTGTTGCACAATATCATTACTGGAGTTGAAGATTGACATAATTTACTTATATACTGTAAAGATATTAAATTTTTTGGAAAAATTTGACTTTAAAATTTTTTTTTTAAAAAAGTGGGCGTGTTCTTCATCCGATTTTGCTAATTTTTATTTAGCACATATATAGTAGTAGTAGTAACGTTCCTGCCAAATTTGATCATGACATCTTCAACGACTGCCAAATTACAGCTTGCAAAACTTTTAAATTACCTTCTTTTAAACGTGGGCGGTGCCACGCCCATTGTCCAAAATCTTACTAATTTTCTATTCTGCGTCATAAGGTCAACCCACCTACCAAGTTTCATCGCTTTATCTGCCTTTCGATATCGAAAAAGTGGGCGTGGTTATAGTCCGATATCGTTCATTTTAAATAGCGATCTGAGATGAGTGCCCAGGAACCTACATACCAAATTTCATCAAGATACCTCAAAAGTTACTCAAGTTATCGTGTTAACGGACAGACGGACGGACGCACGGACGGACATGGCTCAATCAAGTATTTTTTTCGATACTGATGATTTTGATATATGGAAGTCTATATCTATCTCGATTCCTTTATAGCTGTACAACCAACCGTTATCCAATCAAAGTTAATATACTCTGTGAGCTCTGCTCAACTGAGTATAAAAGCTTAGTATTTCTTAAAGCAAAAAAAAAAACAAAAACACATTATATTATATAAATAATAATTTTGTTTATATTGGGGAACGTTCAGCTTAAAATAAAAATTTTTATTCTAGAATTGCTCCTTTATTTAATAAAACAAATTATAATAATATTTATATTAATATTAATGTGTGTGTAGAAAAATGAAAATTTTTATCAAGGAAGAAAAGATTTTTAAGTCTTAATGGATTTAAAAGAAAAATAATTTGTTTTTATATATATATATAAAAAAATTTACATAAAAATATAAATTAAATAAAGTATCTTACAATAAAGTAATGCAAAACAATACATACAATATTGTAACGAATTTACTTTCAATTCCCCTTATTTGCAATCTCCTGCTAAAGTTCGAATCACTAAATTGTTGAATAAATAACTCCAATATTTAATAATGCAAACTGGCCTTTATTAAAGTGCTTCACAATAACACTTATAACTCACAACTAATAGTTTGCTTAACTGATAATACTGCTATTGCTCGCTAGATAGCGTCTTAAATCCAACTGATCCTTGATGCCATAGCCTGTGCCGCTTTTGTACTCTTCGGTTTCCTCGTTCACCCTTTTCTGCTAAGGTCTAGTAATTTCGTGAACCTGATGCTTGTTTACTAGCTATATACACGTATATTTGCAATTTGTATCCATATGCGTGTGTATGTGTGAGCGGCTGATGATGACATGCGCTTGTGAGTATATCTCTCTGTTCCCCGCACGTATATGTGCAGACAATGATTAATTTGTTTACCTACATAAAAGTGTTGCAGCTTGCTTTATTTTTGTTGTGGCTTTAATTACTTAGTATCAGATTAGTGACGGGAGCATCACTTAGTGTCGCTAATATTCGTCACAATATATATTATATTGCTTTTTGTTGTTACATGTGCAGTATGATACATAATTTACTACAATAAAAAATTATAAAACCTCAACTCATATGGGATTACCCCCCGAATTTAAGCATATTAATGAGAGGAGGAAAAGAAACGAACAAGGAGGTTAAGCCCGATGAACCTGAATATCCATTATGAAAAATTCATCATTATATATATAATACTAGCGGGCCCCGTTGCACGCCGTAGCAACCAACCAAAAAAAGAAATGAAAGATTATAAATTTTTTTTATGAAATGAATGCATTGTATTTCAAAATTATTAATGTCAATCCAAAACATTTGGATATACAATAGTTTTAGTTTGCCCATTGGAAGCGAGCACAAACAAACAATTTGGAGTTCCAACTCTTGAGCAGGCCACGTATAGTTATCCATGTGAAAAGCACGGCTCCTCAAAATTTAATCCGCATATTTGAAGCGTTTGTCCTTGTGCCTTATTGATGGACATGACAAATGATAGACGCACTGGGAATTGCAAACGCTTAAATTCAAATGGCATATCTGTTGGAATCAGTGGAATACGTGGTATGAGTACAATTTCATTTTTCGCTGTTCCGGTCAATATTGTCGCTTCAATTAAATTCGGCATCAATTTTTTTACTACTAATCTTGTGCCATTGTACAGTTTTGGTGTATTTAAATTCCGCAGTAAAATAGTTGATGAGCCAACCTTTAAATTCAAATAATGCGGTGGCATACCAGGTGGTTCCAATGAATTCAAAAATTCAATTGGATAATTCACTGCATCATCTGCATTCTGCGCTATCAACAGATTTATATGATGTCACTGCACCTGGCAATTTTTCTTGAATCTGATAATTGATTGCATTGACGTGTAAATTTTTTGGTGCCAGTATTGCGCGTTCTCTCAACCAATTGTGATTCTTGTAATTTTGAACAATATTTGGAAACACACTTGAATTTCAACTCTTCTGTTGATTGGAGATTGGTACAGAAATTGTTCGGCAATGTAATCAATCCATTTGTATTACCGACTCGAACTTTTCCATTGCCAATATCTAACAATTGCTTCGAGAACCGATCTGCAGATTGGTCGTTGTGGAATTGAACGCGCATATTTATTTTCAATGTTAATTTTTGCACATGTCGCCACAGAAGAGAAGACTTTAAACATGCGTTGATCTCATCCGGCGGTGTTGATCGTGGAACCACAGGCAATATTTATCGAAAATCCCCTGACAATAATATTAATGCACCACTAAAAATGTCTTGATTCTGACGTAGATCTTGCATTCTACGGTGTAATGCTTCCAGCGCTTTTTTATGCGTCATTGTTCATTCATCCAATAGAATAATTGCTGCTTGTTGCAAAACTTTTGCCATCGCAGAATTTCTTGAAATATTGCACGTGGGATGTTCAATCACCTGTTAATTTGAAAATAATTACATTTTAATTAATATCGATTAAATTTTAAAGTGATCAATCAATAAATATAAGAATGCCTGCACATTCAACGACAATTTTAATGCAGAGTGCACTGTTCGTCCACCATCCAATAGAGTAGCAGCGATTCCCGACGAAGCAAGTGCCAATGCAATTTTTCGTTGCGATAGAATGGCTGCCAAAATGAGTGATATCACAAATGTTTTTCCCGTACCACCAGGCGCATCCAAAAATATAATCCACCGACTTCATTTTGTACCGCTTGTATGATGGTGTCATAGACATGTTTTTGATGGTCATTTAATTTAGGAACATTCAAATTCACAAATGTTTGCAATTCATTCGGATCATACTGTTGTTCACGTTGCAATTCCCGATCAAATAAATTATGCATTGAACGATTGGATGGTGACAAACCTAATTGCCCTAATCCTTTATTTGCAATCCTAAGGCACATATCTTCAATCGCTATCAATACCTCATTATACATTTCCAATGAAATCAGCAAATCAGTGTTTCTTGTGTGATGACGCATTCTGCCATAAAATCTTTGTATTAATTCCACAATTCAAGAGGATTTGATGGAAAACATGTTGACACGATTATGGCATATAAGAGACGTATTTGATGTGGAGAAGAAGCAATCGATGCATCGTGAAGCGTTAAATCCCCATACGCATCATTTTGAAGCAAACCTAATTGCTCGCATGCTTTACAATACGTCATACATAAATGACCATTCACTCTTCGCAAATGTTGAAATGAATGTGGCCCAACAACATTTACTTACAACAATCGCAAATAATAACATTCTGCATTGTTTGGATGAACTGTGTACAATCTTCCCATGGTATCTGCAAAAAAAATACCCAGATGGCCATCAAGAGGTGTTCCTTGTTTACGTCGTTGCCATTTCTTTGCAGTCCAAGTGAAATAATGCGTTACATCTGAATACAGCAACGTTCTGGCAAAGGTATCGCTTTTGCACTATTGAAAGAGTGCAGTTAATGTAGTTGCTGGTGGTTGTGCTGCTCTCTGCTGTACATTTGCATCGGTAAAAGACACACGCTGGCCATTTTCAAGATGAACAGCCAAATGAACCACAGCAGCATATCGCTCATGAATTGGAAATGAATAAGTTCTCCAAAGAGCTTCATTAGTGCTAATTTAGCGCCCCATTTGATATTGTGCGATTTCATCAATGCTTTAGTCATCAGCTTCTCCAAAAACAGCCATATCACTGTCTTTATTCACATATTTGCAAATGTATTTAATCGATTTAACAGAATTAAAGTACTCAACATTTATGTGAGCCTGAAATACTTTTGACAATAGTGGAGAATAAGGCACAATCCAACGATTATCAACTTCAGCGTCTTGATGGCGTATTTTAATTGTTGTTGTATGGCCATTATCCTTCAGTGGCCGACGTCGGTACAACGGGTATCCGTCGGTACCTGTAATAGTATCCGAAGTTGGATACCGTTTTGAACATTTTTCATTGATCATGCATGGCGAATTCATATTTTTCTGACCGCAAGGGCCATGTATCATATTTTTCGTGACAAATTCAAATAATTCTGGATCACTCATTTTATGAAGGCCCCAAAATTACAGGCTTTCGAGGCCTGCACAAATTTTGATTTTTCATTGTAAATAATACAATTGCATATTAAAATTATAAACGGAATTATAATAAATTATATATATATGGAATGAAACGAAATCACTTATACATATATGTACATACATTTTGAATTAAATATACTTTGTACAATCATACACTCATTTTAAAACATATTAAATTATATATAGGATATGAAAACTTTTATCGCAGAGTGTAAGAACTCACATAACTTTGCACAAACATACATACTTACGTATAAGCGAACAAGGAGAAATGGAATTATCAAACGTTAGCGAACACACATGCGTACAAATATACATTAAGGATGCTTAGCTTAGTTTTAAGAACTTTTGTTGTAAATCAACGGAAGCCGACTCAAAAATGGTATAAAAGGAGCGGCGAATTCATAAACAAGGCACTCTTGGCTTAGAAGTCGTAGAGTGAGCTATATAGTGGGCTGTGTTGAACATCAACTACGTAGCAGCTGGTGGTGTCAAACTTAAGCTGTTTATGATAGGTATACCGCCGAGTCGTGTAAAATGCTCGACGATTACGTATTTTACTTGGGATCCGGTCAGTTGTGTAAAACGCACACCGATTACGTATTTTACTAGGGATCCGGTGAGTTGTGTAAACGCTGACCGATTACGTATATTCACTAGGCATACTACCGAAGCGTGTAAAACACTCGGTGTTTAACCATATTATAATCACATACATGTATGTATATAGATTTAATTACTGACTGAAATAAATCATCATTTTATAATGTTAACTAACATCTTTTATTGCATAGGCGAACTCATTCGCTGAGTTATACCCCAACTATAAACCCGACTAACGGGGCTCGTTACAATTGGCGCCCGAGCAGGGACCTTTATATATAAGGGGATATATATTTTATTTCATCGGAACATATACCAACACAACATGGTTAAGGTAAATTCGATTTATTACCTGAAGAAAGAAAATCTTTTGACGTACGCGGTCGAGTTTGGATTCAACAACAGCGGAACCATCGACGAGTTGAGGAAAGAGTTCGCCCAATTTGTTAACCAAATCCGAGCTACGAAACAAAACATTCCAAAACAACATTAACCAGCAATCAACAAGGTCAAGGCAACAGCGGAACCGCTTCCGGAAGTCGACCAGCGACCCGGTAAACAACATTGAAAGCGTAAGCATACCTACGATACCTAATATATCATATCAGTTTGCAGGACAACTGACCCAACCTCCGTCTACCGTCTGCGTAATGGACCGAGTACGAAAATGGGGAATTACGTACAATGGCAAGGGTGACCCACTGAGTTTCGTTGATAGAGTAGAAGATCTGGCGGAGGGATATGAAGTGGACCTTAACTCACTTCCACGAGCGCTACCAGAATTATTCAAGGACGGATCCCTGGTATGGCTGCGGAAAAATAATCGTCACTGGAGCGAATGGAACAGTTTTAAACACGACTTTTACGCTTCTTCTTGAGCGCATCATACTTCGACAGGCTGGAAGACGAGATACGCCAGCGAACACAACGGCCACGGTAGTTGTTCAAGAATTACGTTTTGAAACTACAGAACCTCATGAGACACGCGATCCTCACCGAGGAACAAAGACTGCAAATAATATACCGGAACTTCCCCAGTGAGTATCAATTATATATAAAGCGAACTTAATTTCAGACGCTCGAAGGCTTGGTGATTCTGGCAGAGGACTTCGAAAATATCACGAATGGCAGAGATGGCAGAGAGTACTGGCAAGAGCACTCCCAGCCAGGCGTCTAGATGACCGACATTTTTTCATACAAGAATTAACAGATGTAGAGCCAAGTAGCAAGATTGGCAATGGCAATACACAGCGAAGTAACCCACCAACAAGACAACCGCATACGAATCTCAGGACTGCGTGCAGACGATGTGGTGAAAACGGACATCGTGCCTATGCGTGCCGCAATGAACGGCGAGACTTTTGTTGGGAATGTGGTCAGCACAACATTCTCACAAAAAATTGTTGCCGCGCATCATCGGGAAACGACCGGAGACTCGATCAGACCCGAGGGGTGGGGTCTCCAGCAATACAAAGTCGGGAGGTCTAACTATTTTGAAGCAAACAGGAGGGCGTATTTTGGCAGACGTAAAGATAAATGGCTGCAAAGTCACAGCACAGTAGACACAGGAGCTACAAGGAGTTTTATGGGTGAGACATGTTCGAGGAGATTATGTAAGGTGATTTTGAAACAGGTACGAAGCCGAGTGTTATTGGGCGATGGTAGAGTCAACACGATAAAGGAATGGTGGCAGACGTAGAGATCGAGAAAGAGAAGTACAACAGCGAATCACTTGTTCTTCTAGGGCTAATAGAAGAAGTTATCATCGGCATGGACATACTTGCCAGGGCCAACGCGTCAGTAAGTTGCGCCGGTCACACGGTAACGCTACAAGCAGAAGAGGCAAGCAAATACACGGTTATGTGCAGGACAATAACCGAGGCAGGCGAGCCCGAGTTAAACGATATGGAAGGACTAACTACAGACCAACAAAGCCCGTCTGAAAACACTAGAAGAGTTAAGGATTTCCTAGACGAACAGATTCTTAGTTTCGAAAATATGACTGGTACCTCAAATATCACGGCGCATAAAATAATCATTCGTGATGATCGGCCGATAAAACAAAGATACTTTCCACGGAATCCGAAGATGCAGCAAACCATTGATATGGAGATAAACGAGCTATTGGAGAAGGGGTGCATCGAGCCATCGCGAAGCCCGCATAGTGCACCGATCGTACTCGTAAAGAAGAAGAATGGTAAGTGGAGGTTATGTATAGAATTTCGCCAGCTCATCGCACGCTCAGTCCCCGATACATACCCACTACCGCGGATCCAACACATACTAGACAGGCTAAGAAACGCGAAGTACATAAGAAGCCTGGATATGAAAAACGGTTACTGGCAGATCCCTATGGAGGAAGGAAGTAGGCAATATACGGCGTTTACTGTACCTGAACGCGGGCTGTTTCAATGGCGCGTGATGCCAAAGGGCATTAGATCAATTAATCGGCCCCGAATTAGAACCGAACGCATTCGCATATATAGATGACATCATAATTACAAGTTCAACTCTAGAGGAGCATATTAAACAACTCCCGGGCAAAGCAACATCAAAATTTTAGAAATACGGTTTTTAAATTAGAAGAACATTTTTCTAAGCGGGGTCGACCCTCGGCAGTGTCTGGCAAGCGCTCTGAGTGTATTTCTGCCATGAAAAGCTCTCAGTGAAAACTCATCTGCCTTGCAGATGCCGTTCGGAGTCGGCATAAAACATGTAGGTCCCGTCCGGCCAATGTATAGGGAAAAATCAAGAGGAGCACAAGGCAAATTGGAAGAGAAGCTCGGCCTTAGAACTCTTCGGAGGTTATCGCGCCTTACATTTATTATTTTTTTTTTTATAAAAGTGTGCACATGCTTTGAACCGATACATGAAACTAAAAACAAAAGACATTTGTGCATACGATTAGCCGTGACCACGGTCAATCGGCCAAAGACCTGTAACAGAACAAAAAAATTCCATTGTTCTGAATATGTTGTTTGTTTTTTTCGTTTTCTACTTTCAGCTCCGCACAACGATTTGGTACCAACTCGGGGTTCTGAGCGAGGTGAGTTTATCATAAAAGAAAAAAATTTTATGCACACACATCTTAACCCACGTACATTTATAAAATTACCACCTCAGAGTAAAATATCACCCACCCACACCTATAGTGAATTTTAACATTTTTCGAGAGTGAACGCATACACGTACGTGCATTTGTAGATATGTTTATACGTGTGTTTGTGCATAAATGATTAGATAGACATTAGGCCGTTGTTGAATTTTTAATATTTCTTTGTAATAATAATTATAAAAGATTCTTTGTAAATTTTCCTTTCAAATAAAATTTAAAAGTTTGAGATTTGGATTAGGGAAGATGTAAAAAACGGGAGTTATAATTGTTGATTAGCTGAAATAATAAAAATCGCGTAAAACAAAATTAAGTCAAATTGGGACTACTTTTTGAATAGTAAAAATGACAAAAATATTTACAAACAAATTGTTTTTTCTTTTTTTTTTCTTTTTATCGCGAAAATACGATAGTGAAAGTGCCGAGTGGATATTATCTAAAAATTACGAATTCAAAGAAAAAGAGTTCGACCAAAAAATTTTTAACCGAAAATTTAGTATTACCATAAAAAATATTTTTTGAGAATAAATTTTCGTGAGTGGCACATGCATATACAAATAGGTATGCTTGTGTAGGGCTGGGTGTGAAAACCCAAAAATTTGTGTGCCTCTCGTCAGAGAAATCCACAAAGGCTGTCGTTACAAGCTCGCATCCGCCGATGGTGCCTGCATCATGGAGCGTGTGCGTAAAGGAATTCATAACGCAGCCTTGGGTTGGTTTACAATTCTAGGGCAAACGTGTAGCCTCGACCCACGACCTAATGCCGGGCTTCTAGTTCGCTTCTTACCTAACTTTTCACTAAAACATATAATACAACAACATATATTTACTACACCACAAACATATTAAATAAATTACCAAAATTCTAAACCTAACATCACTGGGTTCTCAAGCAAAAACTAACCTAGAGTATTACAGCTGGGCATATTAATCCTATATCACAGTTTGAACTAAAACTATATCACAGATTGAAGAAAATTAGTCAAGTTGCAAATGTCTAAATGGATTAATGTGTAAAGTTGGGAATGTATAATCAAATAAAAGTCAAGTCAAAACGGTATACTTACGTTAACAGGTCAATAAAACCTAAAATAATTGAATAAATAATTACAAAAAAATCAAAGTGGATGTAAATTTTCTACAGGTCGAGTTTTTCAGGTACAAAGGTGGGTAATAAATAACATGCAACATTGAACATTAACTAACATCATGCCACAAATATATCTTTAGCATGGTATACCCCGATTCTGTTTCCACTAACATCACCGAGTTCATACGTCGAGTTACCTATTACTTTAAGTACTATGCATTTTACTTGTTTTGGGGCAAGTTTGGAATTATAGTTGTCGATTTGTGAACTCTGTTTAAAATTTCGGCGGTATACCACTTTTCCAATCTTAAACGTCACATCCCTACTTCTAGTGTTATATACCTTCTTGCTGCGTTCGTGGGCTAACCTCAGCTCTTTCATAATATTATTTCTAATCGCCTGAAGCTTATGTTTACTCTAGCTCGCAGTCCACATCCTTGACTGCGCCTAATTTTCGATACAATTCGCACGATGCACCATGTTGCACCATGGGCATACCAAACAACACATAATACGGTGATGTGTTAATCGCCGAATGGATGACCCTTCGTAATGCAAAGGCCGCATCACTAATGTGTTTATCCCAATTTTTCTGGTTTTCGCCTACATATGACCGAACTATTTGCAAAATTGGTCGGCTGACCCTTTCTGCCGCGTTGCCTTGTGGCGAGTAGAACGCTGTTCTTACATGAGTCGTACCGTATCTTGCTAAAAATTATGTAAACATTTCTAAAACGATTGTCGGAGTGTAAATACTCCGGTACACCAAACACATGAAAAACATACTGTTTTAAAAATGTTACAACTTCAGCTGAGGTTGCCCTACGCATGGGTTTCAAAAACACAAATTTCGAAAAGTGATCTAGACACACAAACACATAATCATTACCATCACATGTACGTGGGTATGGAACCATAAAATCTATATATAAACGTTGCAGAGGGCGTTCAGTAACATGTTGTTTTCCCATCAACGGTTTGTGGAAAGCATTTTGGGTTTTGTTGCCTTTACAGGTATCGCAACTTTTAATATAATTTTGTACATCTGCCACAAGTCCTGGCCAGTAGTATCTTTCACGGATGCGCACAAAGTTCCTGTGTATACCTCCATAACCTGCAGAAAGCGAGCAGTGCAATGCCTCCACCAACCCAGAACGAAGTTCAGTCGGTACCCAGAATTTCCAGGCATGGTCTCCTTGAAGCCCTTCCCCATTGTCAAATTGCGTCCGTCTATAAACGTATCCATCAGATACGCACAGTTCCGGTAATTTGTATTTGTTCGATGTAACCGTGTCTATGAGTTCGTGGTACTCAGTCGTTTTAAAGTAAGGTGAGTTTACGTCGATGTCCAGTATTCTGTCGTTTACTAAAATTTCACTCATGTCGACCCTGGATAAAGCATCCGGCACTATATTTTGGGTGCCCTTGCGGTGCTGGATGTCGAAATTGAAGCCTTGTAATTTTAAACTCCACATGGTCAGTTATTATCGTAAAGGGAAATCCCTCGATATAGGGCCGGAACCTCTTTATACTCAGGACCGCTGCATAACACTCTAGTTCCGTGATACTGTAATTTCTTTGTGCCTTATTTAGTTTCGCAGATACGTAGGCAATTGTTCGCTCGTTTCCGTCCTCGTCTAGTTGGAAGAGTATCCCTCCGACTCCGTCCGTGGATGCGTCACATTGCTCGTAAAATTGCTTTTCAAAATCCGGATGTATTAATACCGGCGCAGATATTAATTTTTGCTTTAAGCAATCAAATGCTTGCATTGCTTCGTCTGTTATTTTAAAAGATTTTATTTTGCCTTTAGTGAGGCAGTCGTGCAGCGGTGCTGCAATTGTGGCGTAATCTTGTATGAATCTGCGGTACCAGCCTGTCATCCCTAGGAGTCGTCTAAGTTGCTTCGGTGTTCGGGGTTCGGGGAAGTCTCGCATCGGTGCCACCTTATTTAGATCCGTACGGATACAACCGTCGCCTACGAACTAACCCAGATATCTTACTTCTTTAAAACGAAACTTACTCTTTTCAACGTTTATCGTCAATTTCGCATCACGAAGACATTTTGCAACACGGGACAACATATCTAAATGGGACGAAAAATTCTCAAAACAAACCAGTAAATCATCTAGGTAAACAAACACAGATTCACGAAGATAAGCGGGGATGACCTTTTCCATTAAACGACATATTCGTTGTGGCCCATTGCACAGTCCAAAAGGTATTACTGTGAAATGGTACAAAGGTCTACCAGGTACGGTGAAAGCAGTTTTCTCCGTGGACTTTCGCTGTAAAGGTATCTGCCAAAACGCGTCTTTTAAATCAATGGCAGATATGTACCTGGTATCCTGAAGCCGACTTAGAATACCGCCTATATGTGGGAGTGGGTAGGCGCATTTGATGGTGCGATCATTTAATTTGGGGGCGTCCAAACATAGGCGATTTTTAGTTCCTTTGATGACGAGTGAGACGGGGGAATTCCAGCAACTGTTGCTCTCTTCAATAACGCCCATCTCCAACATCCTGTCGAGCTCTGCGAATATTAATTTTTGAATTGCCGGAGAAATAGGGTAGTGGCGCTGCTTCACAGGAAGGTGCTCATCCGTCACCTCGATGACGTGCTCCTCTACATCGGTCTTACCCAACCCAAATATTGCGAAAGAAGGAAACTGTGCTTTTACACGATCCAAAGCTACAGTTTCTTCGGGACTCAAATCATGTTGCAACGCATCGAATAATAAGTCACCATCAGCAGGAGTAAGCTCTGATACGACCGAAACCTTTGATTGGATTTGGGGCCCACTACTGACTACGTTAAGCTGGAAGGCTTTCCAGAAATCGATCCCTAGATAGACCTCTTGTTGCAGCCCAGACACTATCAGAAATTCCAGTTCCCGAGTGGTACTGTCCAAGAGTACTGGAAGAGTCACTACACCAGCAACCGCGGTTTCACCCCTATTGGCTGTCTTCACATGTTGACCCTGAATCGGCAGAATCAGGCTTTCCTTCCATTCGAGTAATTTATGGGCGTTTTTCCCCAAACAGCTAGCCCCGACCCCGGAATCTAAGAGCGCAAGCACCTCGCGTCCACCGATCTCCGTTTTGGCGAACAACCTATTATCACCCTGCACAGTAACTATGGTCGAAATAATCTTTTTTTTTATCCTCCTGAAAATCTTGTGTTTTTCCCGCATCTCGTATTTTTTCGAAATTTTTCTTCTTCTTTTTAGCCTTGATCTCTTCGCAGAATATTCTTCTCCTTGCTTCCTCATACATCAACTTCCTAACATGTAAAGTATCTCTAACTGGCTCAACTTTCTTCTTTTCCTCTACTTTTTCCTTTACCTCGTTCTGCCTATCTATTTTTTAAATTTCTATCTGCCTATCTCCAATTAACTTCCCGGGCGATCCTGGTTTGAGGCAGAGCTCCCGGAAATCTCCGCCAACGCCCGGTTTCCCGCCTCTGGTTTA
Source organism: Eurosta solidaginis (assembly GCF_040869045.1). NCBI lineage: Eukaryota > Metazoa > Arthropoda > Insecta > Diptera > Tephritidae > Eurosta > Eurosta solidaginis. Next base: position 47,406,066 of record NC_090324.1, read on the forward strand.
ACAACACAAAAGGACGAATCACCTCCACACGCAAAGCATTTCATAAAGTGGAAATTCGACTTGCACTTTGTGTCTATTGCTGCTTCTGCCGGGTTCTTCAAATAGAAATCCACCGGCATGCCACAAGCATAACACAACATAAGGTGAAACGGGGAGGGACAAAACAATTGGTTTTGGACAGGACTAACATTTTGACTATGGACATTGGACGCCGAACATGCGACAGGACTGGGAAAATTAGTTGGGATGTTGGGTTTAGGATGGTTTTGTGTGACAGGGGCACGAGACATATTTTTACTAACTCCTAAATTCCTATTGCCTTTGTTGAACGCTTCTATGCTAAACTCACTCTCCTGACCTTCTGACAAATCTACGTTGTTTGTCCCTAACTCGCTGACTGGCTTCGCCCTAGACCTGTTTTCCTTAATTAACTTTTCCGCCCTCTTGCATTCGGCCTTCAACTCCGCCAATGTCTCTGTCTTTGTCGAGAACGTCAGGTTGGCCAGATATGAGTTTAGGTTGGCCTTAATAATTTTGACCAGCTCGTTCTCCGGGATTCTTTGCCTCAGTCGGAACGTTAGGTCGTGGACGTCAGCATAGTATTCGTAGAAGCTCTCTTGGGGTTGCTGCTTCCGCTCCATGATCTCGCGTATTACCTCGTAGTCTGACTCTGCCGACTTAAATTGAAATAAAATTTCCCTCTTCAACCCAAAATAGTCAAACGACTCGTCATCGGCGGGATCCTCCAGCACCTGCCAATACCACTTGAGAGCGGGCCCTGAAACTAGGCAGTGGAAATCGGAAAACAACTGCTGATAGGACAACTGGTATTGTACGCGCATTCGTTTCAACTTGAAACACAACTTTTCACCGTCATCCCCTTTGCTGATCCGTCGAACTTAAGGTGCCATTTGTCTAAATCTACTTTCTTTCGTCCAGAATAGCTGGAGTGGCCGTTGCCTGTATCTGTGTGGTTCGCTGTTCTGTGTTGGTTCTTGGTGGCATCCCGATCTTGTCCTGGCGTGGACATTTTCGGTGGAGGAGCTGATGCAGCAGGAGCGCGCATAGATGTCTCCACATGAGCGACACGATTGCTAAGAGTGGATATATCTTCCCTTACCTTTCGCACTTCGCCAATGTGATGATTCATATCAGCGTTCTGCTGATATCATACGTCCTAGCTGGTCGATGCGCTCTTCTACCGATGCCTGCGTGCGCCTGTCTCCGCAAGACCAAGCGGCACCTGCCCTGGTGTCTTGTATTCCTTCACCTCCAACAGCTCCCTCCTCTGTGTCCGATATATCTAACAATCTTTCGAATTTCTGCGAAAAATTCAGCGAGCGATCCGACGTGTTTATGACAACCCTATCAGTAACCGGAACCTCTGCTTGCCCAAATACCCTAGCAGTGCAAAGATTCAAGAGGTCTATTGGGACGGAATCGGCTGGTAATTCGATGCCTGTGTCGATTTGATTGAATAAGGGCCCTACCACCTCGTTCTCCAAACCCCTTGCTACGCTACGTGTAATTCGCCTGTTGCTTCCTAACAGTCCTAAAACCCTCTTTGGAATCGCCCCTGGCCCTTGGACTTGTCCATAAACTAAGGGACTGGTATTAACAGGGAGTCCGCAACCTGACTACCGAAACGTAATGAAAAAAAACGACAAACTCCAAAGTTGGACAAAGGACACTAAAAAAATAAAACCTAAACGCTTTTGTACAGCATAAAATTTTTTTTTTTAATTCAACGGTTATTTCAACTATTTATTTCTTAAATCGGAGTTAAAGAAAATTTGAAATAAACAGTCGCAATTCAAATGGTAAAAATGGTATGAAAGAAATATACGTATGTGTGTATATATATATAAAAAGTGTATAAAAAATACTTATGTGTATAAAGGGCAAAAAAAAAAATATATGTGCAAAATTCAAAAATGGACAATTCTTAAAGAATATGTATGTATATGTATTTAAAAGGTTAAAATTCAAAGAGGCCAACAAATGCAAAATAAATAGCCTCGATAAAAGCCTTTGACGGTGTACCGATATAAATATATAAAACGCTTGTCTGATATTAATCAAAAAACTAAAAACAGAAAAACTGTATTTCAATAATTGTTTTGGGTTTAACAAAACTGTTGCGCAGAATGACACCAAAAATGCAAACAACAAGAAAAAACAACGAATTCAAGGAAAATTCTTCAAAATATAAGTACATATAAAAAAAAATTGCGAATATAATAATATTAAAATTTTCAATGACTTCTTCAAAACGCTAGAGAAACTATAAAAGACAATTGTTGTAGACCAACCCTCAAAGAGTAGCAATAAAACCAGGGAAATATATAAGAATTCAGAAAACTGTTTCCTGGAATACGTTTGTGTTTCAGAATAACTTAAAAAGCAATAATATTAAATTGTAAAAAAAAATTTTATAAAAAAAGTAATAAAACTTCAAACAAGTGTTAAAAAAAATAATAATAAACCTGTCTGTTTACAAAAAAATTCCAAAGTATAAATGATAAAAAAAAAACTATAAGAAAAATGTAAAAATGTCAGTATGATTAAGTATTTTAAATTAAGTTTCCAAATGAAATTTTAAACTTTCTGAAATATAGTGTGGTACTGTTGGTGCATTTGGTGTTGTCCTCGTCTGATGGGCTCTGTGGGTAGTTGAATAAAGTAATGAAGTATTCTGTCCAAAGTCAGAGTCAGCTAATCCCCTCTTAATTGTGAAATGTGGCACTACAGCATTTTATGAACTAGCGCAAGACGTGGGTGCCACAATTCCCCCTTTACCCTGTCAAAATATATACCCCCTGCAAACGTACAAAAACCTCACATTCGTACGGTGCTGGATCATACGCATGGCAGCTGATGTAGCTTGCAACAAAACAAAAAAAAAAATAAAAAAAAAAATGATCGTCTTAGAGGACTGCCGATCTGGTTTGTCACTTGGGCACATATCTCTCGTTGCTGACAACAAGCGATGTTGCCCTCGTGACCCTGAATCTGTTCGCGAGAAGGAAAATTATGAAAATAGATAAGGTAGTGAAAAGCTGAAACTAGTATACTGAAAAGCAACTTAAGGTGAACGAAAAGAAAAATTGGAAAGTAAAAGAAACGAAATATGGGAAAAATTGGAAATTACTAGTGGGCTATAACGTTGGGCGCCATTGTTACATAACTGCCTGGTGCGGGAGAGGAGGAGTGGCGGGTTGGCATGGTAATAGCCCGGCTGAGGCTCGTTGGCCTTGAGGCGCGGTTCTTGCCACTTCTCCTTTCCCAACAGTTGCATAGCAAAATTGAGTTCATGCCTGAGGGAAATTATCTAAACAAACTAAAGAAAAATAAATATAGGAAAGCGGGAGAAAACCTGTTCGAGTCAGGTGGAGGCTTCCCACCCCTCCTGTTCACGAGATGTGAACAGCCTTTGGACTCTACTATGGCTCCGCTTCCCGAGTAGAGTCCCCTTGAACCTGACTAATGTCCGTCTTTAGGTATCTACGTATCTTCAATCTTTTCCCCCAACTACCTCAACTTACCATCACTTGCCGCAAGGGCAACACCTACACCAACAAAGAAACTGCCTTTAGCCAGACATGTTGTAGCTGAAATTACCTATGTATGAAAACTAATACTCCTCAGCCCATATACCACAATATAAAGACGCTGATTCCAATGAATTCTAACTTCAAATTAATAAACAAAATTATTAAAATAATTTATAGATGACTCCTTACAGCTAATCAACAATTATAACTCCCGTTTCATTACTTCTCCCCTAATCCAAATCTCAAACTTTTAATTTTTATTTGAAAGGAAAATTTACAAAGAAACTTTTATAATTATTTTTACAAAGAGATATTAAAAATTCAACAACGACCTAATGTCTATCTAATCATTTACGCACAAGCACACGTATAAACATATGTACAAATGCACGTACGTGTATGGCGTTCACTCTCAAAAAATGCTAAAATTCACTATAGGTGTGGGTGGGTGATATTTTACTCTGAGATGGTAATTTTATAAATGTACGTGGGTTAAGATGTGTGTGCATACATTTTTTTTCTTTTATGATAAACTCACCTCGCTCAGAACCCCGGGGTGGTACCAAATCGTTGTGCGGAGCTGAAAGTAGAAAAAGAAAAAAACAAACAACATATGCAGAACAATGGAATTTTTTTGTTCTGTTACAGGTCTTTGGCCGATTGACCGTGGTCACGGCTAATCCTATGCACAAATGTCTTTTGTTTTTAGTTTCACGTATCGGTTCAAAGCATGTGCACACTTTTATGCACCTGCTCAAAAAACTCGAAATAATAAAAATCGCGTAAAGCAAAATTAAGTCAAATTGGGACTAATTTTTGAATAGTAAAAATCACAAAAATATTTACAAAAAAATTTTTTTTCTTTTTATCGCGAAAATACGATAGTGAAAGTGCCGAGTGGATATTATCTAAAAATTACGAATTCAAAGAAAAAGATTTTGACAAACAAATTTTTAACCGAAAATTTTGTATTACCATAAAAAATATTGTTTGAGAATAAATTTTCGTGAGTGGCTCATGCATATACAAATAGGTATGCTTGTGTAGGGTTGGGTGTGAAAACCTAAAAATTTGTGTTCCTGTCGACAAAAAGTGGTAATATGCTAAATGTGGAATTAAGGTAAGAAAAATAAAGAATAAAAGAAAAACGTATACGCCTTAAGTTATAGAACTAATACGAAAAAAAAATAATTTAATTAAAAACTAATTAAATTCATATAAATTCAAACTTAAAATATCCTTTTTTTTTCTCAAAAAAAAGTAATAGTTGTACGGCCTAACATAATAAGTATAAATTGAAACTGTGCTGAGTAAATAAAGATATTCAAGTTGGCGAGAGCGCTCCGGGTGAGTCGCGCTTAACTTCTCTCGCTCGTGATTAGTGGCGTGTTGGGTTTCAGTGTAGTGAATAAAGGTGGATGAATGTGGCCGATGATGCCGTGTACTATGTTGTTAGCTACGTGGGTGGTTGCGCCACTAAGTGTTTAGCAACAAGTTAGCGAAGATGGATGTTGCGTGGCCAAAAAAATGTAAATATGTCGCTAATGGGCTGATGCGACCCGTTGCCAGAATTTGTTGTGTTGTGGATATACAAGTGTGTTATGTTACCTCTTGTTGGCTTTGTGAAAAATGTATGGTGTTGCGTGTTTGATTATATGTTTGAGCTCGAATGTAGCTATACTGGGAGTCTGCTGACTGTGTTATGTGCGTGTGCTTGTGTCTGTTGGTGTTCGTCGATTCTGGCGCTAATCCGTTTGCACGCTTTTGGCCAATATAGCCTCGTTGGCTGCCCTTTTGGCCAGAAACCAATCCCTTGATTGGATTATTGACCCCTTTTGTATGTGTGGTTGGTGTCTGTTGTTATTTTGCGTGTTTTCTTCGGCCAACTCTTTGTATCTTTTGGTATGTTTTTACGTGTGATTTTGTGTAACTTTTTGTGAAAAGAAGTCGGGGCCTTCGACTGGCGTCGTGCGCTGTAACAAAAGAACGTATATATTATTTTAAATATTTTTATTTTTAAGAATTTTTGCTTACATTTTTTTTTTTTTTGTATTTAAGATTAAAGTTAGCTATTTCGTTTTTCTTCTTCCAAATTTATAATAACTTAACAAAGACTATTTAAATTACCTCCGATATTTTCTTTCTTTTCTCCTTTTAATCTACCTTTTTGTTTGCATATGTGCTCGTGTACATATATATGTATATACATATGTACATGTAAGTGCACTTATGCATATTTTAATATTTATGAATTTTAAATTCACACCAAATTCGATCGAATCAAAATCCAATAAAATAAAAATTCACAACAAATATTTCGACGAGAATACAATGAAAATATTGTTCACAACGACAACGTTCAAAATTTAAAAGGGAATTTTGGGTCAAAAATGTTTAGTTTGATAATGGAGGAATGAGTTTTGTATAAAAGCGCCAAAGAAACATTTATGAAAAACTCTACTTTCGCGAAGTGGACTTTAGGTTGAGCCGATCTAACGATTCGAAACTATTTCTAACTCAATAAATTTTTTTTTTTATAAAGAAATTCTCAAAAAAAAAATGGTTCACTAACGACTCTCCTGTTTCACAAAATCTACCAAAAAAAAATGTAAATTTCAAACAAAATTATTTCAACCAAAGTTCAAAAACATGTTCTAATAAAAGGAAAAAGGTGTAAAAAAAATCGCGGCTAAAAAAAACACAAAGGTTTCTCAAAAAAAGGAGTTTCAAATCTCACACTTTGGCTTACCTGTGACTTTGCTGCTTTCTTGAGGGGATTTTTCCACGCTCAGTGGTGGCGGCACTCCTTGCTCGGCGGTGCACCTAGGGCGGATTCCTTGGTATCCAGGTTCACTTTTATTTTATTCGCTCGCGTTGACTTTTGGCGTGAAACCGCACTTTAGAAAAAAACTTTGTCACTCGTGCACCCACATTTTAAGGTGAACAAAACGCACTTTGAATATAGAACTTTTCACTTCACTTTTCTAGTTAAGACCGCGACTTTTCGATTTTGAATGCTGTTGATCAGCGGTACCCCCTTTTATACCCACTAAGCCTTGCGGCATTTAGGACACCGTAAGTTACGAATCGCCTTCCTGCTTTGGTTGAACCAATCCGCGTTCGCCCCTTGGGCGGCACTAATATACACATATGTGCAAGCAACAGTTCAACCCACTCACACAATCAAACATCCGCTTTGTTAATATCGTAAAGCGGAGAAGAAGATTTGGTTATCGGTTGCTTACACATCTGTTCATATACCCGCTTGCGTGTCGTCAGAGAAATCCTCAAAGGCTGTCGTTACAAGCTCGCATCCGCCGATGGTGCCTGCATCATGGAGCGTGTGCATAAAGGAATTCATAACGCAGCCTTGGGTTGGTTTATAAGTCTAGGGCTAACGTTTGGCCTCGACCCACGACCTAATTCCGAGCTTCTAGTTCGCTTCTTACCTAACTTTTCACTAAAACATATAATACAACAACATATATTTACTACACCACAATAATATTAAATAAATTACCAAAATTCTAAACCTAACATCACTGGGTTCTCAAGCAAAAACTAACCTAGAGTATCACAGCTGGGCATCTTAATCCTATATCACAGCTTGAACTAAAACTATATCAATGATTGAAGAAAATTAGTCAAGATGCAAATGTCTAAATGGATTAATATGTCAAGTTGGGAATGTATAATAAAATAAAAGTCAAGTCAAAACGGTATACTTACGTTAACAGGTCAATAAAACCTAAAATAATTGAATAAATACTTACAAAAAAATCAAAATGGATGTCAATTTTTTACAGGTCAAGTTTTTCAGGTACAAAGGTGAATAATAAATAACACGCAACATTGAACATTAACTAACATCATGCCACAAATATATCTTTAGCATGGTATACCCCGATTCTGTTTCCACTAACATCACCGAGTTCATACGTCGAGTTACCTATTACTTTAGGTACTATGCATTTTACTTGTTTTGGGGCAAATTGGGATTATAGTTGTCGATTTGTGAACTCTTTTTAAAATTTCGGCGGTATACCACTTTTCCAATCTTAAACGTCACATCCCTACTTCTAGTGTTATATACCTTCTTGCTGCGTTCGTGGGCTAACCTCAGCTCTTTCATAATATTATTTCTAATCGCCTGAAGATTATCTGATGTTAACTCTAGCTCGCAGTCCACATCCATGACTGCGCCTATTTTCGATACAATTCGTACGATGCACCATGTTGCACCATGGGCATACCAAACAACGCATAATACGGTGATGTGTTAATCGCCGAATGGATGACGCTTCGTAATGCAAAGGCCGGATCACTAAAGTGTTTGTCCCAATTTTTCTGGTTTTCGCCTACATATGACCTAACTATTTGCAATATTGATCGGCTGACCCTTTCTGCCGCCTTGCCTTGTGGCGAGTAGAACGCCGTTCTTACATGAGTCGTACCGTATCTTGCTAAAAATTATGTAAACATTTCTGAAACGAACTGTTTGCCATTGTCGGAGTGTACATACTCCGAGACACCAAACACATGAAAAACATCCTGTTTTAAAAATTTTACAATTTCAGCTGAGGTTGCCCTACGCATGGGTTTCAAAAACACAAATTTCGAAAAGTGATCTAGACACACAAACACATAAACATTACCATCACATGTACGTGGGTATGGACCCATAAAATCTATAAATAAACGTTGCAGAGGACATTCAGTAACATGTTGTTTTCCCATCAACGGTTTGTGGAAAGCATTTTGGGTTTTGTTGCCTTTACAGGTATCGCAACTTTTAATATAATTTTGTACATCTGCCACATGTCCTGGCCAGTAGTATCTTTCACGGATGCGCACAAGGTTCTTGTGTATACCTCCATGACCTGCAGAAGGCGAGCAGTGCGATGTCTCCACCAACCCAGAATGAAGTTCAGTCGGTACCCAGAGTTTCCAGGCATGGTCTCCTTGAAGCCCTTCCCCATTGTCAAATTGCGTCCGTCTATAAACGTATCTATCAGATACCCACAGTTCCGGAAATTTGTATTTGTTCGATGTAATCGTGTCTATTAGTTCGTGGTACTGAGTCGTTTTAAAGTAAGGTGAATTTACGTCGTTGTCCAGTATTCTGTCGTTTACTAAAATTTCACTCATGTTGACTCTGGATAAAGCATCCGGCACTACATTTTGGGTGCCCTTACGGTGCTGGATGTCGAAACTGAAGCCTTGTAATTTTAAACTCCACCTTGCCAGCCGGGCAGACAAGTCCTTCTGACCCATCAACCACTTCAAGCTGGCATGGTCAGTTATTACCGTAAAGGGCAATCCCTCGATATAGGGCCGGAACCTCTTTATACTCTGGACCGCTGCATAACACTCTAGTTCCGTGATACTGTAATTTCTTTGTGCTTTATTTAGTTTCGCATATACGTAGGCAATCGGTCGTTTGTTTCCGTCCTCGTCTAGTTGGAAGAGTACCCCTCCCACTCCGTCCGTGGATGCGTCACATTGCACATAAAAGTGCTTCTCAAAATCCGGATGTATTAACACCGGCGCAGATATTAATTTTTGCTTTAAGCAATCAAATGCTTGCATCGCTTCGTCTGTCATTTTAAAAGATTTTATTTTGCCTTTAGTAAGGCAGTCGTGCGACGGAAGCGGCTCTCCATTCGATTGTAAAGCAAATAGAGGGGTCCCTAGAACACAAAGAGTATGCTCTGGGTGCCTTTCTAGACATCGGGGGAGCTTTTAACAATGTCTTACCGGGGTCAATCGAAAGAGCTCTGGTGGGTTTAGGAGTCGAGGCGGCTCTGGTTGAATTTATTAGCAAACTTCTATGCGGCAGAATTGTCGCAGCGGAGTGGGGAGGGGCCATAATTAAGAGGAAGGTGTGCAGGGGCACGCCACAGGGGGGGTCCTATCTCCTCTCCTCTGGGTTGTGGTAGTCAACGAGCTTCTTGTGGAGCTGGAAGCCAATGGTTGTCGGGTGGTTGCCTATGCAGATGACCTCGCTATCCTAGTCAGAGGCAAATTTCTGGGCGCCCTGCGCGATGTTCTTCAGGGCTACCTGGATACTGTGGCTAGGTGGGCTGAATCATGTGGATTGGCGGTCAACCCGGGAAAAACGGATTGGTCCTTTTCACAAGAAGATATAAGGTGCCCGATTTCAGAACTCCCTCGATTGGAGGGGTACCGTTGGTACTTTCTGATAGGGTTAAATATTTGGGGATTGTTTTGGACAAGAAACTGTCCTGGAGACCCAATGTAACCGTACGGGCCAGGAAGGCCGCCATTGCCTTGTACTGCTGCAGAGGAGCTATCGGAAAGAGATGGGGACTCTCGCCAAGAATAGTACACTGGCTTTATGAGATGGTGGTCAAACCGATTCTGCTATATGGGGTGCTGGTCTGGTGGAAAGCACTGGACACGGCGAGCACCTCCAAAATGTTAGTGTCAGTGCAACGGACGGCGCTGATCGGTATCAGTGGCGCTCTCAGAACAACGCCTACCTTGGCACTGAACGTCATGCTGAACATATACCCAGTAGATATTGCGGGAAAGGCGGCCGCGGCAAGGTCGTTGGTCAGGCTTCGTGATATGGGATATAGACTTTCTGACCGCGGACACTCTAGCCTTCTTACCAGTTTCGACTTCATCCCGGACAGAACGGACTACTATATGCCGATAACAGCTCCCTATACAACCTTCACCCCAGTTATTCCAGAGAGAGAGGATTGGGGAAGAGGAATTATCTGGGGCATGGGACCGGTTAACTTGTTCACGGATGGGTCAAAGCTGGATGGAAAGGTTGGTGGGGGGGTCTTTTGTCAAGAGCTAAATTTAAGCCGCAAGTTTAAGTTGGCTGATCACTGCAGTGTATTCCAAGCGGAAATTGCTGCGATTAAGGATGCGGTGGATGGAATGCTATCCAGTGCTACCACGGTTAATGAATTTAACATCTACTCTGATAGCCAATCGGCTATCAAGGCCTTGAACTCAACTACAGTGCGATCGAGGGTGGTCTGGGAGTGCCTGACCTCGCTTGCGATTGCATCGAATTATTTTACAATTAAGATTATCTGGGTCCCGGGCCATAGTGATATCCCGGGTAACTGTCAAGCGGATCTCTTAGCCCGCATCGGTACAACTGAACCGGATGAAGATGGCTGTAGGGACTTCGGGATCCCGCTGGCCACCTGTGGATTGCTCCTCCATAGCTGGGCCTCGAATCAGCTCAGCAAACGTTGGGCGGATACCACGTCTTGCAGGGTAGCAAGATCTTTCTGGACGAAAGTGGATGGCAGGAGGTCTGCTGAAATAATTGGGTTCACTAAGGCTCACCTATCAATGGTCATTGGGGTTTTGACAGGGCACTGTCCCATGGGTATCCATGCGGTACGTCTCAATATACTGGAAACTCCATCCTGCTGCAGCTGTATGGAGGATGATGAGGTGGAATCACCAAATCACTTTATGCTTGATTGTCCAGCTTTTGCCAGAATTATGCGAAAGTACTTCGGTCGCGACTCACTTGGATCTCCCGAGGATATATCCAAAGTTGAGATCGGTATCATTCGGACCTTTATCGTTGCTACCCAACGATTCTCTAAGTAGCTGGATCTAGGTCACCGTTATTTTTGGTGTATGTGGTATCACAACGGACCTTCGTGTTGTCCAAGTGAGCTATCCTTATCAGGGCAGCTACCACCTAACCTATCCTATCCTAAGGCAGTCGTGCAGCGGTGCTGCAGTTGTCGCGTAATTTAGTATGAATCTGCGGTACAAGCCTGTCATCCCAAGGAACCATCTAAGTTGATTCGGTGTTCGGAGTTCGGGGAAGTCTCGCATCGCTGCCACCTTATTTAGATCCGTACGGATACATCCGTCGCCTACGATATAACCCAGATATATTACTTCTTTAAAACGAAACTTACTCTTTTCAACGTTTATCGTCAATTTCGCATCACGAAGACATTTTGCAACACGGGACAACATATCTAAATGGGACGAAAAATGCTCAAAACAAACCAGTAAATCATCTAGGTAAACAAACACAGATTCACGAAGATAAGCGGGGATGACCTTGTCCATTAAACGACACATTCGTTGTGCCCCGTTGCACAGTCCAAAAGGCATTACTGTGAAATGGTACAAAGGTCTACCAGGTACAGTGAAAGCAGTTTTCTCCCTGGAATTTCGCTGTAAAGGTATCTGCCAAAACGCGTCTTTTAAATCAATGGCATATATGAACCTGGTATTCTGAAGCCGACTTAGAATACCGCCTATATGTCGGGGTGGGTAGGCGTCTTTGATGGTGCGATCATTTAATTTGCGGGCGTCCAAACATAGGCGATTTTTAGTTCCTCTGATGACGAGTGAGACGGGGGAATTCCGGCAACTGTTGCTCTCTTCAATAACGCCCATCTCCAACATCCTTTCCGGTTCTGCGAATATTAATTTTTGAATTGCCGGATAAATAGTGGCGCTGCTTCACAGGAAGGTGCTCATCCGTCACCTCGATGACGTGCTCCTTTACATCGGTCTTACCCAACCCAAATATTGCGAAGGAAGGAAACTGTGCTTTTACACGATCCAAAGCTACAGTTTCTTCGGGATTCAAATCATGTTGCACCGCATCGAATCATAAGTTACCACCAGCCGGAGTAAGCTCTGATACGACCGAAACCTTTGATTGGATTTGGGGCCCCCTACTGAATACATTAAGCTGGAAGGCTTTCCAGAAATCGATTCCTAGATAGACCTCTTCTTGCAGCCCAGGCACTATCAGAAATTCCAGCTCTCGAGTGGTACTGTCCCAGAGTACTGGAAGAGTCACTACACCAACAACCGCGGTTTCACCCCCATTGGCTGTCTTCACATGTTGACCCTGAATCGGCAGGATCAGGCTTCCTTCCCTTCGACTAATTTATGGGCGTTTTTCCCCAAACAGCTAGCTCCGGCCCCGGAATCTAAGAGCGCGAGCACCTCGCGTCCACCGATCTCCGTTTTGGCGAACAACCTATTATCACCTTGTACAGTAACTATAGTCGAAACAATCTTTTTTTTATCCTCCTGAAAATCTTGTGTTTTTCCCGCATCTTCCGTATTTTTTCGAAATTTTTCTTCTTCTTTTTAGCCTTGATCTCTGCGCAGAATATTCTTCTCCTTGCTTCCTCATACCTCAACTTCCTAACAGGTAAACTATCTCTAACTGGCTCAACTTTCTTCTTTTCCTCTACTTTTTCCTTTACCTCGTTCTCCCTATCTATTTTTAAAATTTCTATCTGCATATCCCCAATTAATTCCCCGGGCGATCCTGGTTTGAGGCAGAGCTCCCGGACATCTCTGCCAACGCCCGGTTTCCCGCCTCTGGTTTAACGACACAAAAGGACGAATCACCTCCACACGCAAAGCATTTCATAAAGTGGAAATTCGACTTGCACTTTGTGTCTATTGCTGCTTCTGTCGGGTTCTTCAAATAGAAATCCACCGGCATGCCACAAGCATAACACAACATAAGGTGAAACGGGGAGGGACAAAACAATGCGAACAAACAATACTTGTGACAGGACTGGGAAAATTGGTTGGGATGTTGGGTTTAGGATGGTTTTGTGTGGCAGGGGCACGAGACATATTTTTACTAACTCCTAAATTCCTATTGTCTTTGTTGAACGCCTCTATGCTGAACTCACTCTCCTGACCTTCTGACCAATCTACGTTGTTTGTCCCTAACTCGCTGACTGGCTTCGCCCTAGGCCTGTTTTCCTTAATTAACTTTTCCGCCCTCTTGCATTCGGCCTTCAACTCCGCCAATGTCTCTGTCTTTGTCGAGAACGTCAGGTTGGCCAGATATTACTTTAGGTTAAAAATAAAAAAAATAAAAATTTAAAGCGCGATAACCTCCGAAGATATCTAAGGCCGAGCTTCTCTTCCAATTTGCGTCGTGCTCCTCTTGATTTTCCCTACAAATTGGCCGGAGGGGACCTACATGTTTTATGCCGACTCCGAACGGCATCTGCAAGGCAGATGAGTTTTCACTGAGAGCTTTTTATGGCAGAAATACACCCGGAGCGCTTGCCAAACATTGCCGAGGGGCGACCCCGCTTAGAAAAATTTTCTTCTAATTGAAAAACCTTATTTCTAAAATTTTGATGTTGCTTTGCCCGGGAGTTGAACCCAGGGCATACGGTGTGATAGGCGGAGCACGCTACCATCACACCACGGTGGCCGCCATGACTTTAGGTTGCCCTTAATAATTTTGACCAGCTCGTTCTCCGGGACTCTTTGCCTCAGTCGGAACCTTAGGTCGTGGACGTCAGCATAGTATTCGTCGAAGCTCTCTTGGAGCTACTGCTTCCGCTCCATGATATCGCGTAATACCTCGTAGTCTGACTCTGCCGACTTAAATTGAAATAAAATTTCCCTCTTCAACCCAAAATAATCAAACGACTCGTTATCGGCGTGATCCTCCAGCACCTGCTTGAGAGCGGGCCCTGAAACTAGGTAGTGAAAATCGGAAAACAACTGCTGATAGGACAACTGGTATTGCACGTGCATTCGTTCCAACCTGAAACAAAACTTTCCACCGTCATCTTTGCTGACCCGTCGAACTTAAGGTGCCATTTGTCTAAATCTACTTTCTTTCGTCCAGAATAGCTGGAGTGGCCATTGCCTGTATCTGTGTGGTTCGCTGTTCTGTGCTGGTTCGTGGTGGTATCCCGATCTTGTCCTGGCGTGGACTTATTTGGTGGAGGAGCTGATGCAGCAGGAGCGCGCATAGATGTCTCCACATGAGCGACACGATTGCTAAGAGGGGATATATCTTCCCTTACCTTTCGCACTTCGCCAATGTGATGATTCATCTCAGCGTTCTGCTGCATCATCACCTCCATCATACGTCCTAGCTGGTCGATGCGCTCTTCTACCGATGCCTGCGTGCGCTTGTCTTCGCAAGACCCCGCTGCACCTGCCCTGGGGTCTTGTATTCCTTCACCTCAAACAGCCCCTCCTCTGTGACCGACGTTTCTAACAAACTTTCCAATTTCTGCGAAAAATTCAGCGAGCGATCCGACGTGTTTATGACAATCCTATCAGGAACCGAAACCTCTGCTTGCCCAAATACCCTAGCAGTGCAAAGATTCCAGAAGTCTATTGGGACGAAATCGGCTGGTAATTCGATGCCTGTGTCGATTTGATTGAATAAGGGCCCTACCACCTCGTTCTCCAAACCCCTTGCTACGCTACGTGTAATTCGCCTGTTGCTTCCTAACAGTCCTAAAACCCTCTTTGGAATCGCCCCCTGGTCCTTGGACTTGTCCATAAACGAAGGGACTGGTATCAACAGAGAGTCCGAAACCTCACTACCGAAACTAATGAAAAAAAACGACAAACTCCAAAGTTGGACAAAGGACACTAAAAAAAATAAAACCGAAACGCTTTTGTACAGCATAAAAAAAAATTTTTTTAATTCAACAGTTATTTCAACTATGGATTTATTTCTTAAATCGGAGTTAAAGAAAATTTGAAATAAACAGTCGCAATTGAAAGGTAAAAATGGTATGAAAGAAATATAGGTATGTATATATATAAAAAGTGTATAAAAAGATACTTATGTGTATAAAGGGTAAAAAAAATATATGTGCAAAATTCAAAAATGGACAATTCTTAAATTATATGTATGTATATGAATTTAAAAGGTTAAAATTCAAAGGGGCCAACAAATGCAAAATAAATAGCCTCGATAAAAACCTTTGACGGTGTACCGATATAAATATATAAAACGCTTGTCTGATATTAATAAAAAAAACTAAAAACAGAAAAACTGTATTTCAATAATTGTTTTGGGTTTAACAAAACTGTTGCGCAGAATGACAGCAAAAATGCAAACAAAAAGAAAAAAAACGAATTCAAGAAAATTCTTAAAAATATAAGTACATATAAAAAAAATTGCCAATATAATAATATTAAAATTTTCAATGGCTTCTTCAACACGCTAGAAAAACTATAAAAGACAATTGTTGTAGACCAACCCTCAAAGAGTAGCAATAAAACGAGGGAAATATATAAGAATTCAGAAAACTTTTTCCTGGAATACGTTTGTGTTTCAAAATAACTTAAAAAGCAATAATATTAAATTGTAAAAAAAAATTTTTATAAAAAAGTAATAAAACTTCAAACAAGTGTTAAAAAACAAGTAAGGAAGGCTAAGTTCGGTTGTAACCGAACATTACTACTCAGTTGAGAGCTGTGGAGACAAAGTAAGGGAAAATCACCATGTTGTAAAAAGAACCTAGGGTAACCCTGGAATGTGTTTGTACGACATGTGTATCAAATGGAAGGTACTAAAGAGTATTTTAAGAGGAAGTGGGCCATAGTTCCATATATTGACGACATTTAGGGATATCGCCATAAAGGTGGACCAGGCCTGACTCTAGAATTTGTTTCTACGATATGGGTATCAAATGAAATGTGTTAATGATAATTTTAAAAGGGAGTGGGCCTAAGTTCTATAGGTGCACGCCTTTTCGAGATATCGCCATAAAGGTGGACCAAGGGTGACTCTAGAATTTATTTTGTACGATATGGGTATCAAATGAGAGGTGGTAATGACTATTTTAAAAGGGAATGGGCCGTAGGTCTATAGATGGACGCCGTTTCGAGATATCGCCATAGAGATGGACCAGGGGTGACTCTAGAATTTGTTTGTACGATATGGGTATCAAACGAAAGGTGTTAATAAATGTTTTAAAAGGGAGTGGGCCTTAGTTCTATAGGTGGACGCCTTTTCGGAATATCGTTATAACAGTGGACCAGGGGTGACTCTAGAATGCGTTTGTACAATATGGGTATCAAGTGAAAGGTGTTAATGAGTATTTTAAAAGGGCGTGGGTCTTAGTTCTATAGGTGGATGCCTTTTCGAGATATCGCCATAAACGTGGACCAGGGGTTACTCTAGAATTTGTTTGTACGATATGGGTATCAAATGAAAGGTGTTAATGAGTATTTTAAAAGGGCGTAGGCCTTAGTTCTATAGGTAGATGCCTTTTCGAGATATCGCCATAAACGTGGCCAGGGTGACTCTAGAATTTGTTTGTACGATATGGGTATCAAACGAAAGGTGTTAATGAGTATCTTAAAAGGACGTGGGCCTTAGTTCTATAGGTGGATGCCTTTTCGAAATATCGCCATAAAGGTGCACCAGGGGCGACTCTAGAATTTGTTTGTACGATATGGGTATCAAATGAAAGGTGTTAATGAGTATCTTAAAAGGACGTGGGCCTTAGTTCTATAGGTGGATGCCTTTTCGAAATATCGCCATAAAGGTGGACCAGGGGCGACTCTAGAATTTGTTTGTAGGATATGGGTATCAAATGAAAGGTGTTAATGAGTATTTTAAAAAGGAGTGGGCCTTAGTTCTATAGGTGGACGCCTTTTCGAAATATCGCCATAAAGGTGGACCAGGGGTGACTCTAGAATTTGTTTGTACTATATGGGTATCAAATGAAAGGTGTTAATGAGTTTTTTAAAAGGGAGTGGGCCTTAGTTCTATAGGTGGACGCCTTTTCGGAATATCGTTATAAAAGTGGACCAGGGTTGACTGTAGAATGCGTTTGTACAATATGGGTATCAAACGAAAGGTGTTAATAAGTGTTTTAAAAGGGAGTGGGCCTTAGTTCTATAGGTGGACGCCTTTTCGGAATATAGTTATAAAAGTGGACCAGGGGTGATTCTAGAATGCGTTTGTACAATATGGGTATCAAATGAAAGGTGTTAATGAGTATTTTAAAAGGGCGTGGGCCTTAGTTCTATAGGTGGACGCCTTTTCGAGATATCGCCATAAACGTGGACCAGGGGCGACTCTAGAATTTGTTTGTACGATATGGGTATCAAATGAAAGGTGTTAATGAGTATTTTAAAAAGGAGTGGGCCTTAGTTCTATGTGTGGACGCCTTTTCGAGATATCGCCATAAACGTGGACCAGGGGTGACTCTAGAATTTGTTTGTACGATATGGGTATCAAATGAAAGGTGTTAATGAGTATCTTAAAAGGGCGTGGACCTTAGTTCTATAGGTGGACGCCTTTTCGAAATATCGCCATAAAGGTGGACCAGGGGTGACTCTAGAATTTGTTTGTACGATATGGGTATCAAATGAAAGGTGTTAATGAGTATTTTAAAAAGGAGTGGGCCTTAGTTCTATATTTGGACGCCTTTTCGAGATATCGCCATAAACGTGGACCAGGGGTGACTCTAGAATGCGTTTGTACGATATGGATATCAAATTAAAGGTTTTAAAAGGGAGTGGCCCTTAGTTGTATATGTGAAGGCGTTTTCGAGATATCTACCAAAATGTGGACCAGTGTGATCCAGAACATCATCTGTCGGGTACCGCTAATTTATTTATATATGTAATACCACGTACAGTATTCCTTCCAAGATTCCAAGGGCTTTTGATTTCGCCCTGCAAAACTTTTTCATTTTATTCTACTTAATATGGTAGATGTCACACCCATTTTACCAAGTTTTTTTCTAAAGTTATATTTTGCCTCAATAGACCAATACAATTACCATGTTTCGTTCCTTTTTTCGTATTTGGTATATAATTATGGCATTTTTTTCATTTTCCGTAATTTTCGATATCGAAAAAGTGGGCGTGGTCATAGTCCGATTTCGGCCATTTTTTACACCAATACAAAGTGAGCTCAGATAAGTACGTGAACTGAGTTTAGTAAAGATATATCGATTTTTTCTCAAGTTATCGTGTTAAAGTCCGAGCGGAAGGACAGACGGTCGACTGTGTATAAAAACTGGGCGTGGCTTCAACCGATTTCGCCCTTTTTCACAGAAAACAGTTACCTTCCTAGGAGCTAAGCCTCTACCAAATTTCACAATGAGTGGTTAATTTTTGTTCGACTTATGGCATTAAAAGCATCCTAGACAAATTAAATGAAAAAGTGCGGAGCCACGCCCATTTTGAAATTTTCTTTTATTTTTGTATTTTGTTGCACCATATCATTACTGGAGTTGAATTTTAGAATAATTTACTTATATGCTGTAAAGATATTAACTTTTCTTTTAAAATTGGTCGTTCTCCGATTTTGCTAATTTTTATTAAGCAGACATAAGGTAATAATAGTAACGTTTCTGCCAAACTTCACCATGATATCTTCAACGACTGCCAAATTACAGCTTGCAAAACTTCTAAATTACCTTCATTTAAAAGTGGGCGGTGCCACGCCCATTGTCTAAAATTTTACTAGTTTTCTATTCTGCGTTATAAGTTCAACTCACCTACCAAGTTTCATCGCTTAATGCGTATTTGGTAATGAATTATCGCACTTTTTCGATTTTTCGAAATTTTCGATATCGAAAAAGTGGGCGTGGTTATTGTCCGATATTGTTCAGTTTAAATAGCGATCTGAGATAAGCGCTCAGGAACCTACATACCAAATTTCATCAAGATACCTCAAAATTTACTCAAGTTATCGTGTTAACGGACGGACGGACATGGCTCAATCAAATTTTTTTTCGATCCTGATGATTTTGATATATGGTAGTCTATATCTATCTCGATTCCTTTATACCTGTACAACCAACCGTTCTGCAATCAAAGTTAATATACTCTGTGAGCTCTGCTCAACTGAGTATAAAAATAATAATAAACCTGTCTGTTTACAAAAAAAAATTCCAAAGTCTCAGTATTATTAAGTATTTTAAATTAAGTTTCCAAATGAAATTTTAAACTTTCTGAAATATATTGTAGTACTGTTGGTGCATTTGGTGTTGTCCTCGCCTCAGAGGCTCTGTGGGTAGTTGAGTAAAGTAATGTAGTATTCTGTCCAAAGTCAGAGTCAGCTAATCCCCTCTTAATTGTGAAATGTGGCACTACAGCGTCTTAAGAACTAGCATAAAACGTGGTTGCAACAATTCCCCCTTTACCCTGTCAAAATATCTACCCCCTGCAAACATACAAAAACCTCACATTCGTACGGTGCTCGATCATACGCAGCTGATGTAGCTTGCAACAAAACAAACTGCCGATGATTTCTGATACCACTTTTCAAAACCGTTGGAGTTCTTAAAAGGAACTCAGAAATCACCGCCAACACTCCCTCCACTGGTTTGTCACTTGGGCACATATCTCTCGTTGCTGACAACAAGCGATGTTGCCCTCGTAACCCTGAATCTGTCCGCGAGAAGGAAAATTAAGAAAATAGATAAGGTAGTGAAAAGCTGAAACTAGTATACTGAAAAGCAACTTAAGGTGAACGAAAAGAAAAATTGGAAAGTAAAAGAAACGAAATATGGGAAAAATTGGAAATTACTAGTGGGCTATAACGTTGGGCGCCATTGTTACATAACTGCCTGGTGCGGGAGAGGAGAAGTGGCGGGTTGGCGCGGTTCTTGCCACTTCTCCTTTCCCAACAATTGCATAGCAAAATTGAGTTCATGCCTGAGGGATAGTATCTAAACAAACTAAAGAAAAATAAATATAGGAAAGCGGGAGAAAACCTGTCCAGGTGGAGCCTTCCCACCCCTCCTGTTCACGAGATGTGAACAGCCGTTGGACTCTACTATGGCTCCGCTTCCCGAGTAGAGTCCCCTTGAACCTGACTAATGTCCGTCTTTAGGTATCTACGTATCTTCCATCTTTTCCCCAACTACCCCAACTTACCATCAGTTGCCGCAAGGGCAACACCTACACCAACAAAGAAACTGCCTTTAGCCAGACATGGTGTAGCTGAAATTACCTATGTATGAAAAATAATACTCCTCAGCCCATAATACCACAATATAAAGACGCTGATTCCAATGAATTCCAACTTCAAATTAATAAACAATATTTATTAAAATAATTTATAGATGACTCCTTACAGCTAATCAACAATTATAACTCCCGTTTCATTACTTCTTCCCTAATCCAAATCTCAAACTTTTAATTTTTATTTGAAAGGAAAATTAACACAGAAGCTTTTATAATTATTATTACAAAGAAATATTAAAAATTCAACAACGGCCTAATGTCTATCTAATCATTTACGCACAAGCACACGTATAAACATATGTACAAATACTAAACATATGTACAATACTGCGTGTGTGCGTTCACTCTCAAAAAATGCTAAAATTCACTATAGGTGTGGGTGGGTGATATTTTACTCTGAGATGGTAATTTTATAAATGTACGTGGGTTAAGATGTGTGTGCATACAATTTTTTTCTTTTATGATAAACTCACCTCGCTCAGAACCCCGAGGTGGTACCAAATCGTTGTGCGGAGCTGAAAGTAGAAAAAGAAAAAAACAAACAACATATGCAGAACAATGGATTTTTTTTGTTCTGTTACAGGTCTTTGGCCGATTGACCGTTGTCACGGCTAATCGTATGCACAAATGTCTTTTGTTTTTAGTTTCACGTATCGGTTCAAAGCATGTGCACACTTTTATGTACCTGCTCAAAAAACTCGAAATAATAAAAATCGCGTAAAGCAAAATTAAGTCAAATTGGGACTACTTTTTGAATAGTAAAATTGACAAAAATATTTACAAAAAATTTTTTTTTCTTTTTACCGCGAAAATACGATAGTGAAAGTGCCGAGTGGATGTTATCTAAAAATTACGATTTTGACAAAAAATTTTTAACCGAAAATTTTGTATTACCATAAAAAATATTGTTTGAGAATAAATTTTCGTGAGTGGCTCATGCATATACAAATAGGTATGCTTGTGTAGGGCTGGGTGTGAAAACCCAAAAATTTGTGTGCCTGTCGACAAAAAGTGGTAATATGCTAAATGTGGAATTAAGGTAAGAAAAATCAAGAATAAAAGAAAAACGTATACGCCTTAAGTTATAGAACTAATAAGAAAAAAAATGTATTAAATTAAAGAGTAATTAAATTCATATAAATTCAAACTTCAAATATCTTTTTTTCTCAAAAAAAGTAATATTTGTACGGCCTAATATAATAAGTATAAATTGAAATTGTGGTGAGTAAATAAAAATATTCAAGTTGGCGAGCGCGCTCCGTGTAAGTCGCGCTTAACTTCTCTCGCTCTCAGATGTGATTAGTGGCGTGTTGGTTTCAGTGTAGTGAATAAAGGTGGATGAATGTGGCCGATGATGCCGTGTACTATGTTGTTAACTAAGTGTTTAGCAACAAGTTAGCGACGATGGATGTTGCGTGGTCAAAAAAATGTAAATATGTTGCTAATGGGCTGATGCGACCCGTTGCCAGAATTTGTTGTGTTGTGGATATACAAGTGTGTTATGTTACCTCTTGTTGGTTTTGTGAAAAATGTATGGTGTTGCGTGTGTGATTATATGTTTGAGCTCGAATGTAGCTATACTGGGAGTCTGCTGACTGTGTTATGTGTGTGTGCTTGTGTCTGTTGGTGTTCGTCGATTCTGGCGCTAATCCGTTTGCACGCTTTTGGCCAATATAGCCTCGTTGGCTGCCCGTTTGGCCAGAAACCAATCCCTTGATTGGACTATTGAACCCTTTTGTATGTGTGGTTGGTGTCTGTTGTTATTTTGCGTGTTTTCTTCGGCCAACTCTTTGTATCTTTTGGTATGTTTTTACGTGTGATATTGTGTAACTTTATGTGAAAAGAAGTCGCGGCCTTCGGCTGGCTTCGTGCGCTGTACAAGAGAACGTATATATTATTTTAAATATTTTTATTTTTAAGAATTTTTGCTTCAATTTTTTTTTTTTTGTATTTAAAATAAAGTTAGCTATTTCGTTTTTCTTCTTCCAAATTCAAAATGACTTTACAAAGACTATTTCAATTACCTCCGATATTTTCTTCCTCTTCTTCTTTTAATCTACCTTTTTGTTTGCATATGTGCTCTTGTACATATATATGTATATACACATGTACATGTAAGTGCACTTATGCATATTTTAATATTTATGAATTTTAAATTCACACCAAATTCGATCGAATCAAAATCCAATAAAATAAAAATTCACAACAAATATTTCGACGAGAATACAATGAAAAATATTGTTCACAACGATAAGGTTCAAAATTTAAAAGGGAATTTTGGGCCAAAAATGTTTAGCTTGATAATGGAGGAATGATTTTTGTGTAAAAGCGCCAAAGAAACATTTATGAAAAACTCTACTTTCGCCAAGTAGACTTTAGGTTGAACCGATCTAACGATTCGTAACTATTTCTAACTCAATTCTCAAAAAAAACAAATGTTTCACTAACGACTCTCCCGTTTCACAAAATTTACAAAAAAAAAATTTCTATTTCAAACAAAATTATTTAAACCAAGGTTCAAAAACATGTTCTAATAAAAGGAAAAAGGTGTAAGAAAATCGCGGCTAAAAAAAACACAAAGGTTTCTCAAAAAAAGGAATTTCAAATCTCACACTTTGGCTTACCTGTGACATTGCTGCTTTCTTGAGGGGATTTTTCCACGCCCAGTGGTGGCGGCACTCCTTGCTCTGCGGTGCACCTAGGGAGGATTCCTTGGTATCCAGGTTCACTTTTATTTTATTCGCTCGCGTTGACTTTTGGCGTGAAACCGCACTTTAGAAAAAAACTTTATCACCCGCGCACCCACACTTTAAAGTGAATAAAACGCACTTTGAATATAGAACTTTTCACTTCACTTTTCTAGTTAAGACCGCGACTTTTCGATTTTGAATGCTGTTGATCAGCGGGACCCCCTTTTATACCCACTAAGCCTTGCGGCATTTAGGACACCGTAAGTCACGAATCGCCTTCCTGCTTTGGTTGAACCAATCCGCGTTCGCCCCTTGTGCGGCACGTATATACACATATGTGCTAGCACCAGTTCAACCCACTCACACAATCAAACATCCGCTTTGTTAATATTGTAAAGCGGAGAAGCAGATTTGGTTAGCGGTTGCTTATACATCTGTTCATATGCCCGCTTGCGTGTCGTCAGGGAAATCCTCAAAGGCTGTCGTTACAAGCTCACATCCGCCGATGGGGCCTGCATCATGGAGCGTGTGCGTATAGGAATTCATAACGCAGCCTTGGGTTGGTTTATAAGTCTAAGGCTAACGTGTGGTCTCGATGCACGACCTAATGCCGGGATTCTAGTTCGCCTCTTACCTAACTTTTCACTAAAACATATAATACAACAACATATATTTACTACACCACAAAAATATTAAATAAATTACCAAAATTCTAAACCTAACATCACTGGGTTCTCAAGCAAAAACTAACCTAGAGTATCACAGCTGGGCATCTTAATCCTATATCACAGCTTGAACTAAAACTATATCAATGATTGAAGAAAATTAGTCAAGTTGGAAATGTCTAAATGTATTAATATGTCAAGTTGGGAATGTATAATAAAATAAAAGTCAAGTCAAAACGGTATACTTACGTTAACAGGTCAATAAAACCTAAAATAATTGAATAAATACTTACAAAAAAATTAAAATGGATGTCAATTTTCTACAGGTCAAGTTTTTCAGGTACAAAGGTGAGTAATAAATAACATGCAACATTGAACATTAACTAACATCATGCTACAAATATATCTTTAGCATGGTATACCCCGATTCTGTTTCCACTAACATCACCGAGTTCATACGTCGAGTTACCTATTAAATTAGGTACTATGCATTTTACTTGTTTTGGGGCTAGTTTGGGATTACATTTGTCGATTTGTGAACTCTGTTTAAAATTTCGGCGGTATACCACTTTTCCAATCTTAAACGTTACATCCCTACTTCTAGTGTTATATACCTTCTTGCTGCGTTCGTGGGCTAACCTCAGCTCTTTCATAATATTATTTCTAATCGCCTGAAGCTTATCTGATGTTAACTCTAGCTCGCAGTCCACATCCTTGACTGCGGCTAATTTTCGATACAATTCGTACGATGCACCATGTTGCACCATGGGCATACCAAACAACGCATAATACGGTGATGTGTTAATCGTCGAATGGATGACGCTTCGTAATGCAAGGCCGCATCACTAATGTGTTTGTCCCAATTTTTCTGGTTTTCGCCTACATATGACCTAACTATTGGCAATATTGATCGGCTGACCCTTTCTGCCGCGTTGTCTTGTGGCGAGTAGAACGCCGTTCTTACATGAGTCGTGCCGTATCTTGCTAAAAATGATGTAAGCATTTCTGAAACGAACTGTTTGCCATTGTCGGAGTGTACATACTCCGGTACACCAAACACATGAAAAACATCCTGTTTTAAAAATTTGACAACTTCAGCTGAGTTTGCCCTACGCATGGGTTTCAAAAACACAAATTTCGAAAAGTGATCTAGACACACAAACACATAAACATTACCATCACATGTACGTGGGTATGGAACCATAAAATCTATATATAAACGTTGCAGAGGGCGTTCAGTAACATGTTGTTTTCCCATCAATAGTTTGTGGAAAGCATTTTGGGTTTTGTTGCCTTTACAGGTATCGCAACTTTTAATATAATTTTGTACATCTGCCACAAGTCCTGGCCAGTAGTATCTTTCACGGATGCGCACAAAGTTCCTGTGTATACCTCCATGACCTGCAGAAGACGAGCAGTGCAATGCCTCCACCAACCCAGAACGAAGTTCAGTCGGTACCCAGAGTTTCCAGGCGTGGTCTCCTTGAAGCCCTTCCCCATTGTCAAATTGCGTTCGTCTATAAACGTATCCATCAGATACGCACAGTTCCGGTAATTTGTATTTGTTCGATGTAACCGTGTCTATGAGTTCGTGGTACTCAGTCGTTTTAAAGTAAGGTGAATTTACGTCGATGTCCAGTATTCTGTCGTTTACTAAAATTTCACTCATGTCGACGCTGGATAAAGCATCCGGAACTACATTTTGGGTGCTTTTGCGGTGCTGGATGTCGAAACTGAAGCCTTGTAATTTTAAACTCCATCTTGCCAGCCGCCAGACAAGTCCTTCTGACCCATCAACCACTTAAAGCTGGCATGGTCAGTTATTACCGTAAATAGCAATCCCTCGATATAGGGCCGCAACCTCTTTATACTCAGGACCGCTGCATAACACTCTAGTTCCGCGATACTGTAATATCTTTGTGCCTTATTTAGTTTCGCAGATACATAGGCAATCGGTCGTTCGTTTCCGTCCTCGTCTAGTTGGAAGAGTACCCCTCCGACTCCGTCCGTGGTTGCGTCACATTGCACGTAAAAGTCCTTTTTAAAATCCGGAAGTATTAACACCGGCGCAGATATTAATTTTTGCTTTAAGCAATCAAATGCTTGCATCGCTTCGTCTGTCATTTTAAAAGATTTTATTTTGCCTTTAGTGAGGCAGTCGTGCAGCGGTGCTGCAATTGTCCCGTAATCTTTTATGAATCTGTGGTACCAGCCTGTCATCCCTAGGAACCGTCTAAGTTGCTTCGGTGTTCGGGGAAATCTCGCATCGCTGTCACCTTATTTAGATCCGTACGGATACATCCGTCGCCTACGACATAACCCAGATATCTTACTTCTTTAAAACGAAACTTACTCTTTTCAACGTTTATCGTCAATTTCGCATCACGAAGACATTTTGCAACAAACCAGTAAATCATCTAGGTAAACAAACACAGATTCACGAAGATAAGCGGGGATGCCTTGTCCATTAAACGACACATTCGTCGTGCCCGTTGCACAGTCCAAAAGGCATTATTGTGAAATGGTACAAAGGTCTACCAGATACAGGGAAAGCAGTTTTCTCCCTGGACATTCGCTCTAAAGGTATCTGCCAAAAGGCGTCTTTTAAATCAATGGCAGATATGTACCTGGTATTCTGAAGCCGACTTATAATACCGCCTATATGTGGGAGTGGGTAGGCGTCTTTGATGGTGCGATCATTTAATTTGCGGGCGTCCAAACATAGGCGATTTTTAGTTCCTTTGATGACGAGTGAGACGGGGGAATTCCAGCAACTGTTGCTCTCTTCAATAACACTCATCTCCAACATCCTGTCCAGTTCTGCGAATATTAATTTTTGAATTGCCGGAGAAATAGGGTAGTGGCGCTGCTTCACAGGAAGGTGCTCATCCGTCACCTCGATGACGTGCTCCTCTACATCGGTCTTACCCAACCTAAATATTGCGAAGGAAGGAAACTGTGCTTTTACATGATCCAAAGCTACAGTTTCTTCGGGACTCAAATCATGTTGCACCGCATCGAATGCTAAGTCACCATCAGCAGGAGTAAGCTCTGATACGACCGAAACCTTTGATTGGATTTGGGGCCCCCTACTGACTACATTCACCTGGAAGGCTTTCCAGAAATCGATCCCTAGATAGACCTCTTGTTGCAGCCCAGGCACTATCAGAAATTCCAGCTCCCGAGTGGTACTGTCCCAGAGTACTAGAAGAGTCACTACACCAAAAACCGCGGTTTCACCCCCATTGGCTGTCTTCACATGTTGACCCTGAATCGGCAGAATCAGGCTTTCCTTCCCTTCGAGTAATTTATGGGCGTTTTTCTCCAAACAGCTAGCCCCGGCCCCGGAATCTAAGAGCGCGAGCATCTCGCGCCCACCGATCTCCTTTGTAGCGAACAACCCATTATCACCCTGCACAGTAACTATGGTCGAAAAAATCTATTTTTTAGCCTCCTGAAAATCTTGTAATTTTTCCGCGTCTTCCGTATTTTTTCGAAATTTTTCTTCTTCTTTTTAGCCATGATCTCTTCGCAGAATATTCTTCTCCTTGCTTCCTCATACCTCAACTTCCTAACATGTAAGCTATCTCTAACTGGCTCAACTTTCTTCTTTTCCTCTACTTATTCCTTTTCCTCGTTCTCCCTATCTCTTTTTAAAATTTCTATCTGCCTGTCTCCAATTAATTCCCCGGGCGATCCTGGTTTGAGGCAGAGCTCCAGGACATCTCCGCCAACGCCCGGTTTCCCGCCTCTGGTTTAAAGACACAAAAGGGCGAATCACCTCCACATGCAAAGCATTTCATAAAGTGGAAATTCGACTTGCACTTTGTGTCTTTTGCTGGTTCTGCCGGATTCTTCAAATAGAAATCCACCGGCATGCCACAAGCATAACACAACATAAGGTGAAACGGGGAGGGACAAAACAATTGGTTTAGGATAGGATTAACATTTTGCCTATGGACATTGGAAGCCCAACTTGCGACAGGACTGGGAAAATTGGTTGTGATGTTGGGTTTAGGATGGTTTTGTGTGACAGGGGCACGATACATATTTTTACTAACTCCTAAATTCCTATTGTCTTTGTTGAACCCCTCTATGCTAAACTCACTCTCCTGACCTTCTGACCAATCTACGTTGTTTGTCCCTAACTCGCTGACTGCCTTCGCCCTAGACCTGTTTTCCTTAATTAAATTTTCCGCCCTCTTGCATTCGGCCTTCAACTCCGCCAATGTCTCTGTCTTTGTCGAGAACGTCAGGTTGGCAAGATATGACTTTAGGTTGCCCTTAATAATTTTGACCAGCTCGTTCTCCGGTATTTTTTGCCTCAGTCGGAACGTTAGGTCGTGGACGTCAGCATAGTATTCGTCGAAGCTCTCTTGGGGCTGCTGCTTCCGCTCCATGATCTCGCGTATTACGTCGTAGTCTGACTCTGCCGACTAAAATTGAGATAAAATTTCCCTCTTCAACCCAAAATAGTCAAACGACTCGTCATCGGCGTGATCCTCCAGCACCTGCCAATACCACTTGAGAGCGGGCCCTGAAACTAGGCAGTGTAAATCGGAAAACAACTGCTGATAGGACAACTGGTATTGTACGCGCATTCGTTCCAACCTGAAAACAAAACTTTCCACCGTCATCCCCTTTGCTGACCCGTCGAACTTAAGGTGCCATTTGTCTAAATCTACTTTCTTTCGTCCAGAATAACTGGAGTGACCGTTGCCTGTATCTGTGTGGTTCGCTGTTCGTTGCTGGTACTTGGTGGCATCCCGATCTTGTCCTGGCGTGGACGTGTTCGGTGGAGGAGCTGATGCAGCAGGAGCGCGCATAGATGTCTCCACATGAGTGACACGATTTCTAAGAGTGGATATATCTTCCCTTACCTTTTCGCACTTCGCCAATGTGATGATTCATCTCAGCGTTCTGCTGCATCATCACCTCCATCATACGTCCTAGCTGGTCGATGCGCTCTTCTACAGATGCCTGCGTGCGCTTGTCTCCGCCACACCCCGCGTAATTCGCCTGTTGCTTCCTAACAGTCCTACAACCCTCTTTGGAATCGCCCCCTGGTCCTTGGACTTGTCCATAAACTAAGGGACTGGTATCAACAGGGAGTCCGCAATCTGACTACCGAAACGTAATCAAAAAAAAACGACAAACTCCAAAGTTGGACAAAGGACACTAAAAAAATAAAACCGAAACGCTTTTGTACAGCAAAAAAAAAATTTTTTTTAATTCAACGGTTATTTCAACTATGGATTTATTTCTTAAATCGGAGTTAAAGAAAATTTGAAATAAACAGTCCCAATTCAAATGGTAAAAATGGTATGAAAGAAATATACGTATGTGTGTATATATATAACAAGTAAGGAAGGTTAAGTTCGGGTGTAACCGAACATTATATACTCAGTTGAGAGCTATGGTGACAAAATAAGCGAAAATAACCATGTAGGAAAATGAACCGAGGGAAACCCTGGAATGTGTTTGTATGACATGTGTATCAAATAAAAGGCATTTATGAGGGAGTGGGCCATAGTTCTATAGGTGGACGCCATTTAGTAATATAGCCATAAAGGTGGATCAGGATTGACTCTAGAATGCGTTTGTACGTTATGGGTATCAAATGAAAGTTGTTAATGAGTATTTTAAAAGGGAGTAATCCCTAGTTCCATAGGTGGACGCCGTTTCGAGATATAGCCACAAAGGTGGACCAGGGGTGACCCTAGAATTTGTTTGTACAATATGGGCATCAAACGAATGGTGTTAATGAGTATTTTAAAAGGAAGTGGGCCTTAGTTCTATAGGTGGACGCCGTTTCGAAATATCGCCATAAAGGTGGACCAGTGGTGACTCTAGAATGTGTTTGTACGATATGGGTATCAAATTAAAGGTTTTAATGAGCATTTTAAAAGGGAGCAATCCTTAGTTCCATAGGTGGACGCCGTTTCGAGATAACGCCATAAAGGTGGACCAGGGGTGACCTTAGAATTTGTTTGTACAATATGGGTATCAAAAGAAAGGTGTTAATGAGTATTTTAAAAGTCAGTAATCCTTAGTTCCATAGGTGGACGCCGTTTCGAGATATCGCCATAAAGGAGGACCAGGGGTGACCCTAGAATTTGTTTGTACAATATGGGTATCAAAAGAAAGGTGTTAATGAGTATTTTAAAAGTGAGTAATCCTTAGTTCCATAGGTGGACGCCGTTTCGAGATATCGCCATAAAGGAGGACCAGGGGTGACCCTAGAATTTGTTTGTACAATATGGGCATCAAACGAAAGGTGTTCATGAGTATTTTAAAAGGGAGTGGGCCTTAGTTCTATAGTTGGACGCCGTTTCGAAATATCGCCGTAAAGGTGGACCAGGGGTGACTCTAGAATTTGTTTGTACAATATGGGTATCAAATTAAAGGTATTAATGAGGGTTCTAAAAGGGAGTGGTGGTTGTTGTATATGTGGTCATATTTTCGAGATATCGCCATAAAGGTGGACCAGGGGTGACCCTAGAATTTGTTTGTACAATATGGGTATCAAAAGAAAGGTGTTAATGAGTATTTTAAAAGGGAGTAATCCTTAGTTCCATAGGTGGACGCCGTTTCGAGATATCGCCATAAAGGTGGAGCAGGGGTGGCCCTAGAATTTGTTTGTACAATATGAGTATCAAAATAAAGGTGTTAATGAGTATTTTAAAAGGGAGTAATCCTTAGTTCCATAGGTGGACGCCGTTTCGAGATATCGCCATAAAGTTGGGCCAGGGGTGACTCTAGAATTCGTTTGTGCAATATGGATATCAAACGAAAGCAGTTAATGAGTATTTTAAAAGGGAGTGGGCCTTAGTTCTATAGGTGGACGCCTTTTCGAGGTATCGCAATAAAGGTGAACCAGGGGGACTCTAGACTTTGTTTGTACGATATGGGTATCAAATGAAAGGTGCTAATGAGTATTTTTAAAAGGGAGTGGGCCTTCGTTCTATAGGTGTTCGCCTTTTCGGGATATCGCCATAAAGGTGGACCAGGGGTGATTTTAGAATATGTTTGTACGATATGGGTATCAAATGAAAGGTGTTAATGAGTATTTTAAAAGGGCGTGGGGCTTAGTTCTATAGGTGGACGCCTTTTCGAGATATCGCCATAAAGGTGGACCAGGGGTGATTCTAGAATGAGTTTGTACGATATGGGTATCAAATTAAAGGTATTAATGAGAGTTTTAAAAGGGAGTGGTGTGAAGGCGTTTTCCAGATATCGACCAAAATGTGAACCAGGGTGACCCAGAACATCATCTGTTGGATACCGCTAATTTATTTATATATGTAATACCTGCCAAGATTTTAAGGGTTTTTTATTTCGCCCTGCAGAACTTTTTCATTTTCTTCTACTTAATATGGTAGGTGTCACAACCATTTTATAAAGTTTTTTCTAAAGTTATCTTCGCGTCAATAAAACAATGCAATTACATTACCATGTTCACCCCCTTTTTTCGTATTTGTTATAGAATTATGGCATTTTTTTCATTTTACGTAATTTTCGATATCGAAAAAGTGTGCGTGGTCATAGTCGGATTTCGTTCATTTTCCATACCAAGATAAAGTGAGTTCAGATAAGTACGTGAACTCAGTTTAGTAAAGGTATATCGATTTTTGCTCAAGTTATCGTGTTATCGGCCGAGCGGAAGGACAGACGGACGACTGTGTATAAAAACTGGGCGTGACATCAACCGATTTCGCCCATTTTCACAGAAAGCAGTTAATGTCATAAAATCTATGCCCCTACCAAATTTCAAAAGGATTGGTTAATTTTTGTTCGACTTATGGCGTTAAAAGTATCCTAGACAAATTAAATGAAAAAGGGCGGAGCCACGCCCTTTTTGAAATTTTCTTTTATTTTTGTATTTTGTTGCACCATATCATTACTGGAGTTGAATGTTGACATAATTTACTTATATACTGTAAAGATATTAAATTTTTTGTTACAATTTTACTTTAAAAATTTTTTTTTTTAAAGTGGGCGTGGTCCTTCTCCGATTTCGCTAATTTTTATTAAGCGTACACATAGTTATAAGGGTAACTGTTTAGGCCCGAAGCCTAAATTCTTCTTAATTTGCGCCACCCTAATAGCACCACTTTATCGACCCCTAGTTCGCCTACCTGCATGTATATGTGTACATAGATAGGGTTATGTTGTCCGTACACATATACATGCATGCCGGTACAACTATGTGGGGCAGCTTCCCCTTAAAACCGGATACTTTTTCCGCGGTTCAACGGTTGTCCTCGACAAGGCAACCGTCTACTTTTTCAGCGATCGTTGTGCGAACCAGAGCTAACACCGTCCGAGGAGCCCCACCACATTTTATTATAAAAAGGTAATTTCTTGTTCAAATTTAATTTTTCAGTATAATAAACAAATTATTATACCGAGAAATATCTCTCGCCTCTTTTCTTTTCTTTTTAAATTTAACCCAAACGCAATTGTGGTGCCTCCACTCCATTGCCGAGTTTGCGACACACCACAATTGTACATGGTCCTTCGAGCCGGATATGAACCAGCGACCTATGGAAATAACATTCTAAACGAGAAAACTTCATAGATTCAACAAACAGTTTAATAAAACGAGTGAGGCGATAGAGACAGCGGTGCAAGGGATGAAGATCAAAGTTCGAATTTGGCGTAGTGAAAATCTGGTTAATGAAGAATAAAGGAAAAGGTAAGTCTGTAAAGGCGGTGTCTTGCCTATATTCGAAGATGTATTTGGTGTGTTTAGTTTAATGACTGATACAATTGTTGAAGCACAAGAGCTGTTGCAAGTGCGTCCGGTCTTTAAGAAACAACAAGAAAACTTTGATCGCATATTAAAATGTGTGGCGCATTTCATATTTTTGTTAAATAGTACAGCAACAACGCATGAACAGAAAAAATTGGTATTTTGTTCTGTGCGAGATTTAGTACGCGCGAATGTGCGTAGTGCTTTCACTTGCGATACATTGTTACATTTATTGTGACAGCTGAATGCTCATCAACACATGAAGGCCGTCAATTAGTACACACAATACCTCCAATTAATGTCGATACGCTATTTCGCATGCTTTTTCAAAATCGAAATTCTTTTTGAAATTTCGCGCGTGAGTAGGGTGAAAACATGTCTAAATGCCTATGAGAATATATTCATCGCGTACGTTATGTGCGTTGCTTCTTTCCCCGCACGTTATGTGCCTGGGTCATTAGTGCCTTATTCTGTTTAATTTTGTGTCATCCGGTAGCGCTTCAGCTAGTCAGGCATACTAGTGCTGCAGAAAAAAAATGACATTTAAGTTGCTTGGTACTCACATTTTGGTACCGAACCGAGTAGAGAGTGTATACTGTGGTATCTTGCGAGTCATTGTTATTTGTGATGTTGGTGCTAAAAACCAACAACTATCCTGCCGGCCACAGAGAGAAGAAAAAAAAAATGTTTGTGCTATATAAAGAAAAAAAAAAAATCTTCGCTTTGGACGAGGTGACAGTACTTCAGGCTCGAAATACGGGGAAAAACCAAGTATCATATAGGCATAAGCTAAATCTATACAAATTTCCATATATTTTGTTTGGATACATGTATAAACTGCAGCTATTGTTTTCTGAAAAATAAAACCAGTCTACTACTATTTTCATTTGTCGAAAAAAGTAAAGTTGTTTGGGTCCTAACACTCTTGTTAGTTGGATCCCGTGGATCCGTTTTGTGATCCAATGGGTTCGCGCGCAATGTGTTCACGGCGTAAGAAAAGACAAAAAGCAAATGTCATCGAGTGGCAACCTTGATTCGTTCATTCAAAAATGTCATTCATTCATGGAAATGAGTATACCGACATTTTTGAATGAATTTTCTTTATGAAGAAAAAATGTGCTGGGTAAGTATAATAGTATCGTTCCCTTTTTATACTTTTATAAATTTTCCTAATTTTGTATTCTTTTATTTCATTTCAGGTTCACAGCTACAAATTGGGTGGTTCGCTGGATACAAACAACTTATATACCTATTGGAAATATTTAAAAAATAATTTAAATAATGAAGCAGAGCCCGAACTAAAAAGCAAAAAAGACTGTAAAACACCACCGAATTTTTTAAAGAGCGTTTTATGTGATTTATTTATTTTGTCTGTCAAGACTCATTACAAGTTACAAAGAGGTGTGAAAATAAATTTTATTTGCTATAATAAACAAAAAAAGCATTTAAAACCAACAACAAATTCAACATGAAAGTAGATACTGCTACCTTGGAAGTAATTTCGCCAAAGGTGAAAATCGGTGAACGTTATATTGAAACCGATAATGAATACCAAACATCAAATGTGAAACGAACGGCCAATGGCAAAATTCCGGTGCATCCCGAAACTGCTGCTCTGACAATTCGCACTGATCGTAGTGTACCTAAGCTGGGACTCATGCTTGTCCGTTGGGGAGGCAATAATGGCACGACGCTGACTGCTGCTCTAGAGGCTAATCAACGTCAATTACAATGGCGTAAACGTACTGGCATACAAAAGGCCAACTGGTTTGGTTCGATAACACAAGCATCCACCATACTTATTGGTTCCGATGAGGATGGCAAAGATGTATATGTACCCATGAAAGATCTTGTACCCATGGTTAATCCCGATGATATTATCGTTGATGGTTGGGATATAAGTTCATTGAATATTGGGGAAGCTATGCGACGCTCAAAGGTGCTCGATGTAGAATTACAAGATCAATTGTATAAGGATTTGTCAACACTGAAACCGCGGCCATCCATTTATGATCCCGACTTTATTGCAGCCAATCAGTCGGATCGTGCTGATAATCTAATCAAAGGTACTAAATTTCAACAATATGAACAAATACGACGTGATATACGCGATTTCAAACAAAAAACTGGTGTGGATCAGGTGATTATATTGTGGACTGCTAATACAGAACGTTTTTATGAAATAAAAGAGGGCTTGAATACAACCATGGCTGAGTTATAGGCGTCGTTGAAAGCGAATAAGGCAGAAATATCACCATCAACTATATTTGCAATGGCCAGCATTGACGAGGGCGTAACTTACATTAATGGCTCACCACTAAATACGTTTGTACCTGGTCTTATTGAATTGGCCGAATTTAAGGGTGTTTTCATTGCTGGCGATGATTTTAAATCGGGCCAAACTAAACTTAAATCAGTGCTTGTTGACTTTTTGGTGGGTGCAGGCATCAAACGTTTGTACCTGGTCTTATTGAATTGGCCGAATTTAAGGGTGTTTTCATTGCTGGCGATGATTTTAAATCGGGCCAAACTAAACTTAAATCAGTGCTTGTTGACTTTTTGGTGGGTGCAGGTATCAAACCTGTTTCCATAGTTAGCTACAATCATTTGGGTAATAATGATGGCAAGAATTTCTAAGCTCCACAGCAATTCCGCTCCAAGAAGATATCCAAAAGTAACGTTGTTGATGATATGGTCGAATCGAATCAAATACTCTTTAAACCTAATGAACATCCCGATCATGTTGGTGGTCATCAAATATGTACCCTATGTGGGCGATAGTAAACGTGCTATGGATGAATATACCTCAGAAATTATGATGGGCGGTCATAATACACTCGTCATTCATAATACATGCGAGGATTCATTACTCGCTTCACCGCTCATACTTGACTTGGTTATTTTGGGTGAATTGTGCTCACGCATTCAGATTAAAAATAATCAACGGGCCGATGCGCCATGGGTCTCATTTAATACCGTACTTTCTATATTAAGCTACCTATGCAAGGCTCCATTGGTACCGCGTGGCGCACAAGTTATCAACTCGCTCTTTCGTCAGCGTTCGGCTATTGAGAATATATTACGTGGTTGCATAGGTTTGCCACCAAATTCGCATATGATGCTGGGGCAACGTTTTGATTTTTCATTAATCACCAATGAGCCGCCCACTAAGAAGTTAAAGGATATCGAGGGTAGCTGTGCCGCTGAAGTGAACGGCAAAAGTGCTAGCACTGGAGCAGCAGTAAAGGCTCAGTATGATAATTGTAAATTAAATGGTCATACGAACGGGCACAAAAAGTAACACATAGATGCTGTTTAGTGTTAACGCTTGTTAGAGACATTGGTTGCATTGATTGAAGGCTGACGTGAATGAATTATTTCAGTACTGGCGTAGATGTAAAGGTTACTTGCAAAACTAACTTTCCAGCAGGTACCGCCAACTCGGGATCAACTTTAGTGACTTCACCATCAGGCACTCCCGCCCAAGCCACCTACTATCCGATGTATCATAATGGATTCCAATTGAGTATTCCACCAAATACAGTACCGCCGCCGTGTACCTGTGCATTTTACCAATACAACCAATTCTGGTGCATCGCCGTCGACAGGGAAAGTAGTACCATCTGTTGTAGGTGCATATAATTTGCTTACGAATACATCAATAACTGTTGCAGTGGCAGCTGTTGCTTCACCGGCAACTCAACAACTAGTCATACAGGATTTTCCAAAACCGGTCCGCGGTCGCCCTAGAAAAATAATATTTTCGCGCACTGGTACGGGGAACACAACAACAACAGTCCCTAGTACTAGCAATGAGGTAGACTCGAAAGACGGCATTTACCTGTTGCCTACAACAGTGACCCCTGAATCAACAGAGGATGCTTTAAGGCAACAAAAAGTAAGCAC
The DNA here is from genome assembly GCF_040869045.1 of Eurosta solidaginis. Classification (NCBI taxonomy): domain Eukaryota; kingdom Metazoa; phylum Arthropoda; class Insecta; order Diptera; family Tephritidae; genus Eurosta; species Eurosta solidaginis. The sequence goes on from NC_090324.1 coordinate 47,442,394, forward strand.
ATTGCATCATCAACAAAAATCACTCGTCAATACGCATTATTTTTTACTTATTTTAGGAAGAGCGCATTGAAATTCCTGTCATTTTCTTAAAAAAAAATTCACACGACATTTACGATTTGCTACGAAATAACATTCAAAACGAGAAAACTTCATAGATTCAACAAACAGTTTAATAAAACGAGTGAGGCGATAGAGACAGCGGTGCAAGGGATGAAGATCAAAGTTCGAATTAGGCGTAGTGAAAATCTGGTTAATGAAGAATAAAGGAAAAGGTAAGTCTGTAAAGGCGGTGTCTTGCCTATATTCGAAGATGTATTTGGTGTGTTTAGTTTAATGACTGATACAATTGTTGAAGCACAAGAGCTGTTGCAAGTGCGTCCGGTCTTTAAGAAACAACAAGAAAACTTTGATCGCATATTAAAACGTGTGGCGCATTTCATATTTTTATTAAATAGTACAGCAACAACGCATGAACAGAAAAAATTGGTATTTTGTTCTATGCGAGATTTAGTACGCGCGAATGTGCGTAGTGCTTTCCCTTGCGATACATTGTTACATTTATTGTGACAGCTGAATGCTCATCAACACATGAAGGCCGTCAATTAGTACACACAATACTTCCAATTAATGTCGATACGCTATTTCGCATGCTTTTTCAAAATCGAAATTCTTTTTGGAATTTCATGCAGCGCGTAAAACTGAAAATATGTCTTTCAACGATTGGTTAACCAATAATGAAGGCAAGAAGACACGTACTGTTAATTTAACTGTGCAATTATTGGCTTCCGTGGGCCCCAAAGTGTCTAAGGTTACTGAAAACCAAGAGATGCGTGAAACGGGTGAATTGCACGAACGCACATATTTATGAATGAAATGGTTTTCTTAAACAAATTGTGAGCAAAGACTTTCGGTGTTTATGCTTAAACTGAAATTCACCTTAATTGGAGAAATGTTTGAAGACCTTTTGAAAGTTATTCAAAAAATCAATGTTCAAAACCTTTTGACAATTTGTCTAAAAAGAATTGTTAGTTATAAAGGCTTTTGGGAGGCCACTTATAACATGCTTTCTTTTAGTAAATTTTCATGAGGTTTTATTTATTTTTGTTAACACAATTTGTGAACAAATATCAACGCTTTGTAAGCTTAATGTTTGTTTGGGAAAGCTTTTATTATAGACTTCTTACATGACGTGTACTTTGTTCTTATGAATTATAACTATTGGAATCCTGATTGCTAGGCCCGCTTCGGTGCTGTTGGCCTCGTGCATTTGACCGAGTGCATATGTGTTCTGGGGCAGACCGTGGGTCTGTATTAGGGTTCTGGTATCCTCGCTGGGGGAAGCGAGTGACTTTGGGAAATTTAAAATATACCAAGGGCCGAAAGCCCTTAGATTCTGTGGCAGATCGGTTCGCCCTTCTGCGGTAGGCTTTCATGATGTCCTCGTTATGGGATAACGAGTGAATGGGGTGGTTTCTGGTGTCCTCGCTCGGGGCGAGCGAGTGAATTTGGGGATTTTCTGGTGTCCTCGCTCTGGGTGAGCGAGTGAATTGTGGGTTTTTTTTTTGTTCAGGGGCCCCCGGTTAGTATTGTTAAAAAAAAAATAGAAAAAAAAATGTTTTTGTTTGCGAGCTTTTGGGAAGCTCTCCCGCGTCTTCGTGCGTCTCGCTCCCTCTCCCCATTGCCCACTAGTAGTCAGGTGTAGGATTCCCTCCGGTAGACTCGACACGAGACCGGGGGTAGAGAACAAAAAAAAGAGAAGATGTAGGATCGCCCTCCGGTAGACTCGCACCATCACGAGACCGGGGGGTTGATTATAATTAGGGCTTCGGGAGAGACACAAGCTTAGAGATAGCGGGGCATCACGGCGCGTGGTTAAACGCGTCTTTATGTCCCGCGCTCCCTTTCCCCATTGCCATCGCGTAGTACGCCTTAGGTTTCCCCTCCGGTAGACTCGCACCCTCACGAGACCGGGGGGTTGATTATAATATATGGCTCGGGAGAAACGCAGGCTTAGGGATAGAGAGACATGAAGACGCGGGTTCCGCAAATATGTTTTCCATGCTATCACCAACCGTGGGCCTCTGATTGTAGGTAGGCGGGGGAAATATAATTTTGGTTTTTTAGGGTTTTGTAAGGCGGAATTTGGCCCTTTACATGTAATTCTCCTTGTCGTGGGACGGAAGGAGTACCAATTTCGTAACTGGTCTAGTTATTTGTCCCCGTGCCGTATCCAGTTCGACGACTCGAACTCGGTTATCGGGGCCATAGTGAGGATTGGCTACCCGACCTAGTCTCCATTCGTTGGGGGTAGATTATCCTCCTTAATGACGACTAGGTCCCCCAGTTTGACATTTGATTGTGGATGCTTCCACTTAACGCGCTTCTGCAATTCGGTGAGATATTCGGTTTTCCATCGCTTGCAGAAAGTTTGATGGAGGGCTTTGAGTTTCTGCCACCGATTGCTCATCGAGGCAGAGCTCTCGCACGCATCTGGTTCTGGCGGAGCCAGTAGGTGGCTGCCCATTAAGAAATGTCCTGGGGTTAGTGGTTCCAGATCCGTTGGGTCATTCGACCCTGGACTGAGTGGGCGCGAGTTGAAGCACGCCTCAATCCGGCACAAAAGGGTTTGGAACTCCTCCATGGTATATTTATGGAGAGAAGCGACCTTTTTGAAGTGGCTTTTGAAGCTCTTCACTCCCGCTTCCCACAGGCCGCCCATATGTGGAGCGCCGGCGGGAATAAAATGCCAAGTTAATTCTTGAAGGCTATACTTGGAGACTGTTTTGTCTCGGCTTTCTGCCAGGAAGGCTTTGAATTCCGATCTTAGAGATCTGGAAGTTCGTACCATTGTCGGAGTAGATGTTTTTTGGACATCCTCTTCTCGCGATAAAACGCGAAAAGGCTGCGAGGAAGCAGGGGGTGGTTAGGTCACTAGCGGCTTCTAGGTGGATGGCCTTAGTGGAGAAGCACACAAATAGGCATACGTAGCCTTTGGACAGTCGACATCCCCTACCGCGGTAGCTTTTGATGTCGAAAGGCCCCGCGAAATCTACCCCGGTATTAGTGAAAGCGCGGGTAAAAGTAGTACGTTCGCAGGGAAGGGTACCCATAAGTTGGGACTGCCTCTGCTTCCTGTGAATAATGCAAGTTTTGCAATTGTGGATGACGGCTCTGATCAAATTCTTGACTTTCGGAATCCAATAATGGGTTCGAATAAGGCGGAGCATGAGCTGGTTCTCTCCATGAAGGGAATCATGATGAATCTTCGTGACTGTAAGGCGAGACAGCCTACAATTGTAAGGCAATATGATCGGGTGGCGGTCGTTGTACGACATGTCTTTTGAGGCCCCTAGACGCCCCCCTGTTCTGATAATATCATCTTTGTCGATGTATGGGTTGAGTGACAGGATTTCACTCTTCCGATCAATAGGTTCCCTATTTTTTAATTGCGAGTATTCTGTACCGTAGGATATTTTCTGACATACTTTTATTAGTGCTTGAGTCGTTGCCTTAATCTCATCGGCTGAGATTATGCACGACTTTTCGTGGCATACCGTTTTTGTTTTAGGATGCGTTCTTTTTATAAATCTCCTAACGTAGGATATAACTCTTAGACCTCGTGGCAAGTCTGAAAAACGATCGAGTATATCTTCTTGTTCAGCCTGAGTGACGGCATACGACTGTGCTTTCACTTTCTTCTCCTCATATGATGTATGGTAGTCCGTTTCCTGTACTGGCCATTGGATGTTGTCCTCTTGCAACCAAGATGGTCCCTGCCACCACAACGAATTGTTGACTAATTCACCCGCTGGTAGGCCTCTGCTTGCTAAATCCGCCGAATTTGATTCTGAATCCACATGTAGCCAGTCCTTGCTTCCGACCATGTCGATGATCTTCGTTATGCGGTGTGCGACAAAGGTGGACCAGGAACAGGGCGGTTTCCGTAGCCATGCGAGGACAATGCTGGAATCAGTCCATAGATGAATGGTGATTGGTCCTATTTTGATGCTCCTACAGATTGAGTCAATCATCTCCGCGAGCAATACTGCACCGCAAAGCTCCAGACGTGGGAGGGAGATTGTCTTCACTGGTGGGACTCTGGTTTTTGCCATAAGTAGGTGTGTATAAACATTATTCTCTTTTTTGACGCGCATGAACACGGCTGCTGCATATGCTTTCTCCGACGCGTCACAGAAGCCGTGGATTTCAACCTCGTCTTCTGGTGAGAATTGTACTCAACGTGGTATTCGAATCCTATCTATCTCCGGGTAATCTTGGGTGAAGGTTTTCCACCGCTCTAATGTCGTTGGTGAGACTGGCTCGTCCCACCCTGTACCTTCTAACCAAATGTTTTGCATAATTATTTTTGCCACTATGACCATTGGGGCAAGCCACCCTAACGGGTCAAAGAGTTTGGCAATAACTGACAGGATCTCTCTTTTTGTTAGCATGTTAGGGTTGTCTAGTGATCCCGCTTTGAAATAAAATAAGTCAGCATGTGCTTTCCACCTTATACCTAATGCTTTCACTGTGCTGGTGTCTTCAAAGGCTAAGAAGTCCTCGTTGAGCAGATCCGATTTCGGGATGTCTTTGAGAACCTCCTCCGAGTTTGAGGTCCACTTTCGTAATGGGAACCCTGCCGAATGTAAAACCTGTCCAATTTCGTCTCTTGCCATAATGGTGGAGGTGAGGTTGTGTCCTCCTGCGAGGACGTCATCTACATACATACATTCCCGGAGTATGTTTGATGCTGTGGGATGGGAACTTTTGTACGTCGTCAGCCAACTGTAACAGCGTTCTTATAGCAAGATAAGGGGCACAATTAACTCCGAAAGTTACCGTTTTTAATTCGTAGATTCCTATTGATTCGTTCATGTCTTTTCGAAAAATAATTCGTTGAAATTTGGTATGATTATCGTTCATTCCAAATCTGCCTATACATTTTCTCTATATCACTGTTGAAGACGTACCGATAAAGTCTGCAACGAATGATGAGAGTCGGGAGATCTGCTTGGAGTACCGGGCCTGGGAGCAAAACGTCGTTCAGACTTGTACCATTAGCAGTCGGACTTGAAGCGTTGAAAACGACCCGGACTTTAGTAGTCGTGCTTTCCGCCTTTACCACGGCGTGATGGGGCAGGAAATAATTATCAGGGTCATCTGCTGCGACTGTGCCCTTAATTTTGTGCATATTTCCGAGCGTCTGGTATTCTGAACGTACCCTTATGTATTCATTCCCTAACTCCGGATTTTTTCGTTAACCGCGTTTCATTTCGATAGAATTGCGAGCAGCGCGTTTAAGGGACCCTGCTAATTTTCGTTCTTCCGGGTATTCCTGTCTAAATGGGAGTGAAACGACATATCTTCCATCCTCATTTCTCTTTGTGATTTCTCTATATAATTTTTCACAATATCTGTCATCGTCGCTAGGGCTTTTAATTTTCGGTACATTTTCCAACTCCCAAAAGCTTTTAGTTGGTTGTCCAACGCGACCTCGTTGTAAAATGACACTATGCTCTTCGTTGGATTCGGTGCTTCAATACGACCGGTTAGTATCCAACCGAACACTGTCTCTTGGGCCAGAAGTGTATTAAGTACATTCTTTTTTAGACCGCTTAGTATAATTGGGGATATATGTCTCCACCAAGTATGAGGTATACATCTTCATTGACGTAAAACCTTGTCTGCCAAAACTAAGTCTGGGAATGCCTGCATAGTCATTGTTTCGATATGGAAGGATGGCAGATTCCCAGTTAGTTTGGCTAAAATTAGAACAGGAGTAGTCAAGCTAAAGCATGGGTCCACTGGTGAACGTAGCTTGATGGTGGATGCCTCTTTAACTTTAGCAGATACTGCGTTGGTGATGCCTGAAACTTGGGCATGCATTTTCCTTTCCGGCAAATTGATTCTGCGTTTTAGTCTTTCTGTCATGAAAGAGCATTCAGACCCTGTATCAATTAATGCCCTCGCGGAGAAGTCGGTACCATTATGATGAATGTGTACGCGAGCAGTTCCTAATAGCACGCCTGTGCTGGAATTCGCATGACAGGATTTTACATTCTGGTTCGCAGAAGAATTTGGTTGCCCCGATTCCTGTCTTCTTTGTGCTTGTGCTGAAGTTGACGGGATATTATCCGCGTCTTTAAAAGGATTGCGCCTAGTAGTTTGCTGAATTGTATCCGCATGCAGGAGCGTGTAGTGACGAGAGTGGCATTTAGCACAGTTGTACGAACTGGTGCACCGCGTCACTGTGTGTCCTGGGGATAAGCAGTTCAGGCATCCCCCCGTGGACTTGATGAAGTTGATTCTCTCCACTGGGGTCAGATCACAGAATCGGGGACAGTTCCGTAACCTGTGTTCAGCTTTGCACATTTTACAAAAAACCCTAGATATTGATTTTGAAGTCGGTTTTGATACCTTCGTTTGGAAGGCACCAAGTCTTTTTATGGGGGTTTCGGTTGTATGCCGAGTATTTGATGGCTTTTGTCCCTTTTGGTCGTTAGAGCCAGTGAAGCTAGACACTGTTTCCGGTGTCTGAAACCTATTTGATAGAAATTTGTCCATATATTCCCATTTAGATATGTCCATTTTATGGTCTATGCTTTGTTCCCATAGAGACAGGGTACTTTCCGGTAACTTTGTCGAACACAAATAAGTTAGTATTGCATCCCAATTGGATGTGTCGATTTTGTGACACTTGAGGGACGATAGACAATTGTTTATATCGCTATGTAATTTCTTTAACGCGCTCCCACACTCACTCTCTACCTTCTTTAAATTAAAAAGAATTTATTGCGTGTTGACTAATATACGCTTGTTTTCATACCTTTCGCACAGGTATGGCCTGGAACATATCGAACCCATCATTTGTTAGTGGGCATTTTTTACAATATCTTTGGGCTCGCCCTGTATCTTGTTGTTCAGATGGAACAGTTTTTCCACCCCCTGTAGGTCGGAATTATTTATGTATATGGCCGTAAACAGGTCACGAAAGGTTGGCCATGATAAATAGTCACCTTTAAAATCTCCGTGTCGCAAGGAGGGAGGCGGATCTTATGCCCGCTTGGTGCGGCTGGGGGTGCTTGCTCAGAGATACGCTATTTTCTACCTTTTTAAATTTCTCTGCCTCAGCAGATACTGTGGATAAGCATCGCATATATATTGAGTAGGTAGACATATGTTTTTTTCAGGATGGCCAATACATCATTTGCGTCGACATCGTCTGATCCCATCAGTGAGTCAAACACAGACTTAACCTGCTTCCATAAGGAGCGCAACTCTTCTTGCTGTATCGCAAGAGTGTGCTTATTATCGTTTTCCTCTGGAATAAGGCCGTACTGTTTCTCAAACTCTGTGATTACCTCAGCTGATCGGATATAATTTTCCATTTTCTCAACAAATCTTTCCTGTCCAACTAAAACCAAACTAATTCTTTGAACAAAATGGAAACAATGTTTTAAAGGTCGCTTTTATTTATTTATGTATTTCAGACTTGGCCGACTCGTCTGATATTTTTTTTTTTTTTTTTCAAGGGAAGAATAGGGGATGGTGTAACCTACTCCTATACCTATATATTGGTGTATGTTAATTTATTTGCAGATTATTTTTGTACCGTAAGACAGAGAGCAGGGGGGAGCAACTCCAATGTGTAGTGTGTGCAGCAAAGGGGGGCCACTCGCCATTTGAGCGTTCAATTTTATTATAAAAAAATAAGTGCGCGCGTTGATATAAAAAACTCGATGAAAAGTGTAAACATTTTATAAAGCTCTTGGGCGAAAAGCAACTGTGTGACAAAAATTTATCGAATTAGTGCAAATTAAAGTGAAACAAAGGAAGAATGTAAAAATGCCGCAATCGAAATGGCGTGAGAATTTTTTATATGGAGGTGAGGTTATGTGCACCTCTTCCTTGTGCTGTGTCCGGAGAGCCTTACCGCTGGTGGGGGGACAGGCCAGATAGTCACAAGGAATCTAACCACGTTAGTATTTCGCGTTTGCACTTTTTACTTTTCGACACCGAATAGTTGTTTACACTTTTCGCGGTTAAATTTAATCACTTACGCGTGTGGCACTCAGAATATTTATTTTTTTTTTTACTCGGTCTTATTTATTTTTATAACCACAAAAAATTGTGGCAAGAAATATATTACTTACGTACGTAGCTGCGTGAAGTTTGTAGTGATTTGTATGCACGAGTATACCAAGTGTTGTGTATATGGACGATGTAAAGTACCACCAGTAAATGTGTCACCAGATGATTTTTTTGAAAATTGTTGAACACCGTTGATAACGCGTATCACCAAAAAAACTGCAACAATACCACCAATAGTGTATGACCACGAAGATTTATATAAAAAAATGCCGTGTATGTCGACGTTGAAAGTGCCACGCGTACTGTATCACCAAGATAATTTGTGCCAAATTCCAAAACCGTGTATAACTCCGCTCAATGTGTATAGATTGTTTTTTCGTTCTAGGTTGTAGCACCAGGATAATTTTTGCCAAAATTTTGCGCAATATGGACTGTATCCTTTATAAAGTGTTGGTTCCTTTTTACGGGGAGAAAGGACCATGTACAATTGTGGCAACGGAGTGGAGGCACCACAATTGCGTTTGGGTTAAATTTAAAAAGAAAAGAAAAGAGGCGAGAGATATTTCTCGTTATAATAATTTCTTTATTATAGTGAAAAATTTAATTTGAACAAGAAATTACCTTTTTATAATAAAATGTGGTGGGGCTCCTCGGACGGTGTTACCTCTGGTTCCCACAACGATCGCTGAAAAAGTAGACGGTTGCCTCGTCGAGGACAACCGTTGAACCGCGGAAAAAGTCTCCGGTTTTAAGGGGAAGCTTCCCCACATAGTTGTACCGGCATGCATGTATATGTGTACGGACAACATAACCCTATCTATGTACACATATACATGCAGGTGGGCGAACTAGGGGTCGATAAAGTGGTGCTATTAGGGTGGCGCAAATTAAGAAGAATTTAGGCTTCGGGCCTAACATGCCGGCCCCCTTGCGGTACGCAACAGCCCAGATTCCGCCCGAGCGTCCCCGACCACGATTTGTCTTAAAACTAGATACTAAAATTAAACGATGCGCGCCGGATGGCGCGACGGCATCCTCCTTGCCTTCGCCGGTATCTGTAGCTAGGACGAGATAAAGGAATGGTAAAGTAAAAGAACGATGTGCGCCGGATGGCGCGACGGCATCCTCCTTGCTTTCGCCGGTACCTGTAGCTAGGACGAGATAAGGGAATGGTAAAGTAAAAGAACACGCATCATATATTTCTTGCCCGTTACTACAGAAATCCATTTATTGTGTGAAAAGGAAAGATGTTATTCACATATATATATATATAAAGCTTAAAACTACGTAACGTAAAGACGTGTTAGATTGGGTGGCTCCCCGAGAGCACCCATCCAAAGATAGTGCTTTGGGCTAGGAGCGAGCCAAACGACGGCGGTAACGTGCCCGGTGTAATTATTTCAGCGTAAACGTCGCCGCCCAGAACGAGGCGGATTGGTGTTGACGCGTAGAATTGTGGATCTGCCAGACGAATGTGTTCGTAAGGAGCTGCGACGCTGCGGTCGACGCTATAAGTTGGGCTGACGCTCCTAAACTCATGGACGCAGACTGCGTGAGTCATTACCGTCTTGCTCTGTCCATATTTTCCCCTAAATCTGATAAAACAGCCGGTTTCGCCGGCGGCGTTGGTCGTCGGCAGTGCTAACTCTCGCGCCAGCCTGCGGTCGATCGTTGTGCGGGGGGAACATGCATCAATGAGTGCCCGGATGAGATGTAAACGCCCCCCGGCTTCCACCTTCATGACCGCAGTCGGCGCCAGAGTAGCCATTGGGCGAAGGATTGGGCCGGCTATAGTGCGGGCCGGCATGACTCCGTTCCGGAAGGAACTGTTGTGTCGTAGCTGGCGCGGCCAAGTGGCCAGTCTACCGTCTCGCTTTTCTTCATGGAGGTTTCGTCCAGCGCATAGCTGGCGCGGCCGAGGGGCCAGTCTACGCTCGCGCTTCTCTCGGTTTATTCGTGGGCGTCGTTTCGTAGGTGGGCGGAAAGGCCGTGATTCCGCTGCACTCTTTTCTCGTCGCTCGTGGGCTAGTAGGGGTCGGAACGGCCGTAGGTCCGATCCCCTACTGTTTGGTTGTGCTATATGGGTGCCTGCTCCACTCCCGGATGGTAACAGTTGCTCGTCGGTAAAGGCCGACTCGGACGCGTGGAGAAACAGCGCCTCATCCATCGTCCCGTCGTCCACCTCTTGCATACTGGGCATCCGCTCATACCCTTCTTCCTCTTCTTCCATGACCAGCTGGTTCCAGCTCTTCGGCGGCTCTGGCCGCTGTTGGTTTTTAGCACCAACACCACAAATAACAATGACTGGCAAGATCCAACAGTATACACCCTCTACCCGGTTCGGTACCAAAATGTGAGTACCAAGCAACTTAAATGTCATTTTTTTTCTGCAGCACTAGTATGCCTGACTAGCTGAAGCGCTACCGGATGACACAAAATTAAACAGAATAAGGCGCTAATGACCCAGGCACATAACGTGCGGGGAAAGAAGCAACGCACATAACGTACGCGATGAATATATTCTCATAGGCATTTAGACATGTTTTCACTCTACTCACGCGCGAAATTTCAAAAGCGCCGATTATAGAATTGGGGCTTACTCGCCGCCGAAAGCGTGACACAGTCATAACAACTCTACGAGTTTCCTTTATTTTCTTCCATACTCTCTCAATAGAATGACTCGTTACGCTTCGCTAAGAAGGAGGACTGAGCGCCAGGCCGCTCGTTACCCAAAGCCGTGCCACTTATGCAACGCGAAACACCCAATCAGGTCATGCCCGATATACCGCGCGAAGTCCCCGTTGCAACGACTGCGCAAAATTATAAAGGCCAAGTACTGCCAAAATTGCCTCTCAATGGTACATCGTGCACGAGACTGCACGAGTCAGGGCAGGTGCCGAAGATGTGGTAGCAACCATCATACCACGCTGCACCTGTTGATTGAGGACTTTTCGTCCGAGCCAGAGCCGCCGAAGAGCTGGAACCATCTGTTTATGGAAGAAGAGGAAGAAGGGTATGAGCGGATTCCCACTATGCAAGAGGTGGACGACGGGACGATGGATGAGGTGCTGTCTCTCCACGCGTCCGAGTCGGGCTTTACCGACGAGCAACTGTTGCCATTCGGGAGTGGAGCAGGCACCCATATAGCACAACCAAACAGTAGGGGATCGGATCCACGGCCGTTCCGACCCCTACTAGCCCACGAGCGACGAGAAAAGAGTGAGCGGAATCACGGCCTTTCCGCCCACCTACGAAACGACGCCCACGAATAAACCGAGAGAAGCGCGAGCGTAGACTGGCCCCTCGGCCGCGCCAGCTACGTGCTGTACGAAACCTCCACGAAGAAAACCGAGACGGTAGACTGGCCACTCGGCCGCGCCAGCTACCACACAACAGTTCCTTCCGGAACGGAGTCATGCCGGCCCGCGCTATAGCCGGCCCAATCCTTTGCCCAATGGCTACTCTGGCACCGACTGCGGTCGTGAAGGTGGAAGCCGGGGGGCGTTTATATCTCATCCGGGCACTCATTGATGCATGTTCCCCCCGCACAACGATCGACCGCAGGCTGGCGCGAGAGTTAGCACTGCCGACGACCAACGCCGCCGGCGAAACCGGCTGTTTTATCAGATTTAGGGGCAAATATGGACAGAGCAAGACGGTGACGACTCACGCAGTCTGCGTCCATGAATTTAGGCGCGTCAGCCCAACTTATAGCGTCGACCCCAGCGTCGCAGCTCCTTACGAACACATTCGTCTGGCAGATCCACAATTCTACGCGTCAACACCAATCCGCCTCGTTCTGGGCGGCGACGTTTACGCTGAAATAATTACACCGGGCACGTTACCGCCGTCGTTTGGCTCGCTCCTAGCCCAAAGCACTATCTTTGGATGGGTGCTCTCGGGGACCCACCCAATCTAACACGTCTTTACGTTACGCAGTTTTAAGCTTTATATATATATGTGAATAACATCTTTCCTTTTCACACAATAAATGGATTTCTGTAGTAACTGGCACGAAATATATGATGCGTGTTCTTTTACTTTACCATTCCCTTATCTCGTCCTAGCTACAGGTACCGGCGAAGGCAAGGAGGATGCCATCGCGCCATCTGGCGCGCATCGTTCTTTTACTTTACCATTCCTTTATCTCGTCCTAGCTACAGATACCGGCGAAGGCAAGGAGGATGCCGTCGCGCCATCCGGCGCGCATCGTTTAATTTTAGTATCTAGTTTTAAGACAAATCGTGGTCGGGGACGCTCGGGCGGAATCTGGGCTGTTGCGTACCGCAAGGGGGCCGGCATGTTTAGGCCCGAAGCCTAAATTCTTCTTAATTTGCGCCACCCTAATAGCACCACTTTATCGACCCTTAGTTCGCCCACCTGCATGTATATGTGTACATAGATAGGGTTATGTTGTCCATACACATATACATGCATGCCGGTACAACTATGTGAGGAAGCTTCCCCTTAAACCCGGAGACTTTTTCCGCGGTTCAACGGTTGTCCTCGACAAGGCAACCGTCTACTTTTTCAGCGATCGTTGTGCGAACCAGAGCTAACACCGTCCGAGGAGCCCCACCACATTTTATTATAAAAAGGGAATTTCTTGTTCAAATTTAATTTTTCACTATAATAAAGAAATTATTATAATGAGAAATATCTCTCGCCTCTTTTCTTTTCTTTTTAAATTTAACCCAAACGCAATTGTGGTGCCTCCACTCCGTTGCCGAGTTTGCGACACACCACAATTGTACAGTAACGTTCCTGCCAAATTTCATCATGATATCTTCAACGACTGCCAAATTACAGCTTGCAAAAGTTTTAAATTACCTTCTTTTAAAAGTGGGCGGTGCCACGTCCATTGTCCAAAATTTTACTAATTTTCTATTCTGCGTCATAAGTTCAACTCATCTACCAAGTTTCGTAGCTTTAGCTGTCCTTTGTAATGAATTATCGCACTTTTTCTGTTTTTCGAAATTTTCGATATCGAAAAAGTGGGCGTGGTTATAGTCCGGTATCGTTCATTTTAAATAGCGATCTGAGATGAGTGCAAAGGAACCTACATACCAAATTTCATCAAGATACCTCAAAATTTACTCAAGTTATCGTGTTAACGGGCGGACGGACGGACGATTCCTTTATATATGTACAACCAACCGTTATCCAATCAAACTTAATATACTCTGTGAGCTCTGCTCAACTGAGTATAAAAAGTGTATAAAAAGAAACTTATGTGTATAAAGGGTAAAAAAAAAATATATGTGCAAAATTCAAAAATGGACAATTCTTAAAGTATATGTATGTATATGTATTTAAAAGGCTAAAATTCAAAGAGGCCACCAAATGCAAAATAAATAGCCTCGATAAAAACCTTTGACGGTTTGCCGATATAAATATACAAAACGCTTGTTTGATATTAATCAAAAAAACTAAAAACAGAAAAACTTTATTTCAATAATTGTTTTGGGTTTAACAAAACTGTTGCGCAGAATGACAGCAAAAATGCAAACAAAAAGAAAAAAAACGAATTCAAGAAAAATTCTTAAAAATATAAGTACATATAAAAAAAAAAAATTGCCAATATAATAATATTAAAATTTTCAATGACTTCTTCAAAACGCTAGAGAAACTATAAAAGACAATTATTGTAGACCAACCCTCAAAGAGTAGCAATAAAACCAGGGAAATATATAAAAATTCAGAAAACTGTTTCCTGGAATACGTTTGTGTTTCAGAATAACTTAAAAAGCAATAATATTAAATTGTAAAAAAAAAATTGTATAAAAAAAGTAATAAAACTTCAAAAAAGTGTTAAAACAAATAATAATGAACCTGTCTGCTTACAAAAAAAAAATCCAAAGTACAAATGATAAAAAAACTATAAGAAAAATGTAAAAATCTCAGTATGATTAAGTATTTTAAATTAAGTTTCCAAATGAAATTTTAAACTTTCTGAAATATATTGTGGTACTGTTGGTGCATTTGGTGTTGTCCTCGCCTGATTGGCTCTGTGAGTAGTTGAGTAAAGTAATGAACTATTCTGTCCAAAGTCAGAGTCAGCTAATCCCCTCTTAATTATGAAATGTGGCACTACAGCGTCTTAAGAACTAGCACAAGACGTGGTTGCCACAATTCCCCCTTTACCCTATCAAAATATCTACCCTCTGCAAACGTGCAAAAACCTCACATCCGTACGGTGGTGGATCATACGCATGGCAGCTGATGTAGCTTGCAACCAAACAAAAAAAAAATTATCGTCTTAAAGTACTGCCGATGACTTCTGATACCACTTTTCAAAAACGTTTGAGTTCTTAAAAGGAACTCAGAAATCACCGCCAACACTCCCTTCACTGGTTTGTCGCTTGGGCACATATCTCTCGTTGCTGACAACAAGCGATGTTGTCCTCGTGACCCTGAATCTGTCCGCGAGAAGAAAAATTAAGAAAATAGACAAGGTAGTGAAAAGCTGATACTAGTATACTGAAAAGCAACTTAAGGTGAACGAAAAGAAAAATTGGAAAGTAAAAGAAGCGAAATATGGGAAAAACTGAAAATTACTAGTGGGCTATAACGTTGGGCGCCATTGTTACATAACTGCCTGGCGCGGGAGAGCAGGAGTGGCGGGTTGGCATGGTAATAGCCCGGCTGAGGCTCGTCGGCTTTGAGGCGCGGTTCTTGCCACTTCTCCTTTCCCAACAGTTGCATAGCAAAATTGAGTTCATGCCTGAGGGAAAGTATCTAAACAAACTAAAGAAAAATAAATATAGGAAAGCGGGAGAAAACCTGTCCGTGTCAGGCGGAGCCTTCCCACCCCTCCTGTTCACGAGATGTGAACAGCCTTTAGACACTACTATGGCTCCGCTTCCCGAGTAGAGTCCCCTTGAACCTGACTAATGTCCGTCTTTAGGTATCTACGTATCTTCCATCTTTTCCCCAAACTACCCCAACTTACCATCAGTTGCCGCAAAGGCAACACCTACACCAACAAAGAAACTGCCTTTAGCCAGACATGTTGTAGATGAAATTACCTATGTATGAAAAATAATACTCCTCAGCCCATATACCACAATATAAAGACGCTGATTCCAATGAATTCCAACTTCAAATTAATAAACAATATTTATTAAAATAATTTATAGATGACTCCTTACAGCTAATCAACAATTATAACTCCCGTTTCATTATTTCTTCCCTAATCCAAATCTCAAAATTTTAATTTTTATTTGAAAGGAAAATTTACAAAGAAACTTTTATAATTTTTATTACAAAGAAATATTAAAAATTCAATAACGGCCTAATGTCTATCTAATCATTTACGCACAAGCACACGTATAAACATATGTACAAATGCACGCACGTGTGTGCGTTCACTCTCAAAAAATGCTAAAATTCACTATAGGTGTGGGTGGGTGATATTTTAATCTGAGATGGTAATTTTATAAATGTACGTGGGTTAAGATGTGTGTGCATACAATTTTTTTTTTGCTTTTATGATAAACTCACCTCGCTCAGAACCCCGAGTTGGTACCAAATCGTTGTGCGGAGCTGAAAGTAGAAAAAGAAAAAAACAAACAACATATGCAGAACAATGGAATTTTTTTGTTCTGTTACAGGTCTTTGGCCGATTGACCGTGTCACGACTAATCCTATGCACAAATGTTTTGTTTTTAGTTTCACGTATCGGTTCAAAGCATGTGCACACTTTTATGCACCTGCTAAAAAACTCGAAATAATAAAAGTCGCGTAAAGCAAAATTAAGTCAAATTGGGACTACTTTTTGAATAGTAAAAATCACAAAAATATTTACAAAAAAGTTTTTTTCTTTTTTTTTTCTTTTTACCGCGAAAATACGATAGTGAAAGGGTCGAGTGGATATTATCTAAAAATTACGAATACAAAGAAAAAGATTTCGACAAAAAATTTTTTTACCGAAAATTTTGTATTATATTATAAATTGTCATGAGTGGCTCATGCACATGCAAATAGGTATGCTTGTGTAGCGCTGGGTGTGAAAACCCAAAAATTGGTGTGCCTGTCGACAAAAAGTGGTAATATGCTAAATGTGGAATTAAGGTAAGAAAAATCAAGAATAAAAGAAAAACGTATACGCCTTAAGTTATAGAACTAATAAAAGAAATTTATTAAATTAAAAAGTAATTAAATTCATATAAATTCAAACTTCAAATATCCTTTTTTTTCTCAAAAAAAGTAATAGTTGTACGGCCTAATATAATAAGTATAAATTGAAACTGTGGTGAGTAAATAAAAATATTCAAGTTGGCGAGCGCGCTCCGGGTGAGTCCCGCTTAACTTCTCTCGCTCACAGATGTGATCGGTGGAGTGTTGGGTTTCAGTGTAGTAAATAGAGGTGGATGAATGTGGCCGATGATGCCGTGTACTATGTCGCTAGCTACGTGTGTGGTTGCGCCACTAAGTGTTTAGCAACAAGTTAGCGACGATGGATGTTGCGTAGCCAAAAAAATTTAAAAATTTTGCTAATAGGCTGATGCGACCCGTTGCCAGAATTTTTTGTGTTGTGGATATACAAGTGTGTTATGTGACCTCTTGTTGGTTTTGTGAAAAATGAATGGTGTTGCGTGTTTGATTAAATGTTTGAGCTCGAATGTAGCTATACTGGGCGTTTGCTGACTGTGTTATGTGCGTGTGCTTGTGTGTGTTTTTGTTCGTAGATTCTGGCGCAAATCCGTTTGGACGCTTTTGGCCAATATAGCCTCGTTGGCTGGCCTTTTGGCCAGAAACCAATCCCTTGATTGGACTATTGACCCCTTTTGTATGTGTGGTTGGTGTTTGTTGTTATTTTGCGTGTTTTCTTCGGCCAACTCTTTGTATATTTTGGTATGTTGTGAGGAGTGATTTTGTGTAACTTTACGTAAAAAGAAGTCGCGGCCTTCGGCTGGCTTCGTGAGCTGTAACAAGAGAACGTATATATTATTTTAAATATTTTTATTTTTAAGAATTTTTGCTATTTTTGTATTTAAAATTAAAGTTAGCTATTTCGTTTTTCTTCTTCAAATTTAAAATGACTTAACAAAGACTATTCCAATTATCTCCGATATTTTCTTCCTCTTCTTCTTTTAATCTACCTTTTTGTTTGCATATGTGCTCGTGTACATATACATGTATCTACACATGTACATGTAAGTGCAATTATGCATATTTTAATATTTATGAATTTTAAATTCACACCAAATTCGATCGAATCAAAATCCAATAAAATAAAAAATTCACAACAAATATTTCGACGAGAATATAATGAAAAAAATTGTTCACAACGACAACGTTCAAAATTTAAAATAGAATTTTGGGTCAAAAATGTTTAGCTTGATAATGGAGGAATGATTTTTGTGTAAAAGCGCCAAAGAAACATTTATGAAAAACTCTATTTTGCGAAGTGGACTTTAGGTTGAGTCGATCTAATGATTCGAAACTATTTTTAACTCAATTAATTGTTTTTTTTTTATAAAGAAATTCTCAAAAAAAAATGGTTCACTAGCGACTCTCCTGTTTCACAAAATTTACAAAAAAAAATGTCAATTTCAAACAAAATTATTTAAACCAAGGTTCAAAAAAAAATGTTCTAATAAAAGGAAAAAGGTGTAAAAAAATCGCGGCTAAAAAAACACAAAGGTTTCTCAAAAAAAGGAATTCAAATCTCATACTTTAGCTAACCTACGACTTTGCTGCTTTCTTGAGGGGATTTTTCCACGCCCAGTGGTGGCGGCACTCCTTGCTCGGCGGTGCACCTAGGGAGGATTCCTTGGGATCCAGGTTCACTTTTATTTTATTCGCTCACGTTGACTTTTGGCGTGAAACCGCACTTTAGAAAAAAACTTTTTCACTCGCGCACCCACAATTTAAAGTGAACAAACCGCACTTTAAATATAGAACTTTTCACTTCACTTTTCTAGTTAAGACCGCGACTTGTCGATTTTGAATGCTGTTGATCAGCGGGACCCACTTTTATACCCACTAAGCCTTGCGGCATTTAGGACACCGTAAGTCACGAATCGCCATCCTGCTTTGGTTGAACCAATCCGCGTTCGCCCCTTGGGCGGCACGTATATACACATATGTGCAAGCAACAGTTCAACCCACTCACACAATCAAACATCCGCTTTGTTAATATCGTAAAGCGGAGAAGGAGATTTGGTTAGCGGTTGCTTAAATATCTGTTCATATACCCGCTTGCGTGTCGTCAGAGAAATCCTCAAAAGCTGTCGTTACATGGTACAACAACAAACAACGCAAGCAAGCACGAAATGAAAAGATATAGTGGTACAACAACAACAAACACAAGCAATACAATAAAGGGCAAAGGCACGAGGATACCGACAGCAACTAACATAAGAATCGCAAGGTATTATAGCTACAGTATTACAACAATAAAGGTCAACGTAACTGAAGGAGGAATAATTATTTGGAGACCACAACAATAAGTAAGAAATTAGCAAACTCACACGTACATTTATACACATAAACATACGAAATTTTGCGAAATTGAAAACCTTTGGAAATTTAAAGAATAAAATACCAACACGTTCGGGTTACGATTAAATGATTTTGGACAAAATTTACAGCTTCCACACGATAACAACGGATCAACAGTGGCGGCGAGGTAACAATCACGAGCCGGAAGTAAGGGGGGATGTGAAGACCCCAAAATTACAGGCTTTCGGGGCCTCCACAAATTTTGATTTTTCATTGTAAATAATGCAATTGCATATTAAAGTTATAAACTGAATTATAATAAGTTATATATATATGGAATGAAATGAAATTACTTATACATATATTAACATACATTTTGAATTAAATATACTTTGTACAAACATACACACATTTTAATACATATTAACACATATATAATTTTAATACATATTAAATTATAATATATATTGTCACAGATATTAGCATCACTAAGCTATACCATCACTAAGGCGATGCTAAGCGATATTTACGTCAATAATCAAATCATGTATACACATATATAAGGCAGCCGAGAGATGTCACACACAGATGCACTTACTCATACGCCTATGTGTGCGCGAGAGAATGTAAACTACAAGCATTCACATCAATAATTCAATCTTTATGTATCTACATAAGCGAATAAATAATTGCGTCTACACATGTGTACCATGTACGAATACGAGGAGCGGAGAGTCAATGCGCAAACACATGCATATATCTGAGAAGAGTTTGAGAGCTACTGGACTAGTAGACTCTGGAAGCGCCTAAAAGATGTAAAAAATTGTGCAATTTTAGTTATAGCTGAGAAGTTTGAGAGCTCATGGACAATGCTTGTAGATTCTAGAAAAAGGCGAACGAGGAACCCAAAGAGTATAAAAGGGAACAGATGTAGAGGCGCTGTAATTCAGTTTGAGTTGAGCTATCAATCAGCTATTGATTAAGCACGCGATCTGGCGGCCAATAGTAGAGTTTAATTTGAGTTATCAATCAGTTTCGTTATTAAGCCAACGAGTAGCAAAGTATAAGTGTTATTGTGAAATACTTTAATAAAGGCCATTTTTCCATTCTTCAATATTGGAGTTATTTATTCAACAGTTTAGTGATTCGAACTTAGCAGAGGATTGCAAATAAGAGGATTTGCAGCAAATTCGTTACAATTGGTGTCAGAAGAGGAATTGTTGAATAAATTCCAGAGGACAACAAGGACATGGCAAAGTTCAGTGAATTGAAGATCCAGCAACTAAAGAAGGAGTTGGAGAGCCGTGGATTGAATACAAGCGGCATTAAACTTGAACTTCAGGCACGGCTACGAGAGGCAATTGAAGCAGAAGGAATTGATGTGGAAGAGTATGACTTTCATCTTGATGGCGAGGAAATAACAAAATTGGAAGAAACACCGCAGACAATGGCGAACACAGACCTGAACAATGCAATATCTGCTCAAACATCGACAATGTCATCACAGATGGAATCTCAAGAGACACGTATAACATCAAAGATTGAAGCACAAGAAACGCGTATGTCAGAAATGTCGACACAGATTACATCGAAGATGGAAGCACAAGAAACGCGTATATCCGAAATGTCGTCGCAAATGTCATCTCAGCTGGAATCGCAGGAGAACCGTATAACAGCGAAGATTGAAGCACAAGAGGCACGGATATCCGATATGTCGGTTCATATTTCAGCACAGATATCATCGTAGATCTCTGCTCAACTGGAAGATCAAGAAGGATGTATTTCCTCGAAGTTGGAGGCGCAAGATACAAAAATTTTACAGTTTGAAGAAAAATCGAGGTGGATGCTTTGAGAGGACGTATCGAGCAGTTGCAACTAAATCGCCCAGTAGTTTCAACTAGTAATCCAAAGGCAAAAACACCACCTTTCGACGGTTCTGTTCCTTTCCAGGCCTTTAAGCTACAGTTTGAGAAAACCACAGCGGTGAACAACTGGAATGCGGAAGATAAAGTTGCTGCACTGTTCGTGGTATTGAATGGGCCAGCAGGGAAAATCCTACAGACGATTCCCGAAGGAGAGCGGAACAATTATGAAGCATTGATGGCTGCTCTAGAGAGACGATACAGAACTGAGCATAGGAGACAGATATACCACATGGAGTTGCTGAACCGCTTCCAGAGGCCTGGTGAAATATTACAATAGTTTGCGTCAGATATTGAAAGGCTAGCACATTTAGCGAATGCGGACGCACCCGTGGAATACTCTGAAAGGGTAAAGATTCCGAGCTTTATAAATGTCATACGGGACGTCGAAACAAATCGAGCTACATACGCAAACCCAAAGCCAACATTCGCAGGAACGGTGTCACAAGCTCTGATTCAGGAAACAGCGTCGCTTCTGTGTAAGCCAGTTTTCAAAGCACATCGTGTGGAAGTAGAAAGGCCAGAGTGGGTAGACGCAATATTGGAGGCACTGGAAGGATCGCAAAAGCGAAGTGAAAAAGTTATCAAATGCTTGAAATGCGGGAAGTCCGGTCACATAGCACGTCATTGCGAACTTGATCTTAATAGTTCCAACAATGTGGGTGGCCGTAAACGCAAAGCTGGAGGGATGAGCAAGAGCGAGTAAGAGGTAGAGAGCTAGATCCAGCTATTGAATGCCCTGTGATATCTGTGTCGCAAATTCGTAGAAAATCGAGCAGTCTTACCGTCAGAGGGAATGTGGATGACAAAGAACGAGTACTGACTGTAGATACGGGCGCATCTCATTCCTTGATCCGATCTGATTTGGCCAACAGGAGAGTAAAACCGTTACCTGGAGCAAAGTTGCGTTCGGTCACTGGCGAGTATAACCAAGTTCAGGGAGAAGTGATCTGTGAAGTCTTAATTGGGAAGGTCATGGTTTTACACAAATTCGTTGTGGCGGAGATTGTTGATGAAGTTATATTGGGAGTGGATTTCTTGGTTGACCATGAAATCAAGATCGATATGCAGAGAAGGGTGATGCGTTGTGAGAACCAAGATGTGCCACTTAACTTTATTTTGGAAAAAGGGTTCAGCAGTAATCGGGTACTGGTCGAGAAGGCTCGACGAAGGCCACGAAATTCAAAGGTAAAGGTTGATGGAACAAATGGGCCAAACAAATCAAAACCGAAGGTACCTGTGAGAAAAACACTGGCATTGAAAAGCCCTAACGGACGTACTAAAACGAAGAAAAAATGCGAGGGTTGTTTCAAGCCAGAGCGCACTACTGTTGTGAAATGTGGGAACGATACCGATTATGCAAAGCAAATTCGTCCAGCGCAAGCTCTGCGAAGTGGTTCATTGACCAAACTACAGAGTGTGAAGGAACGGCCCAGGGTAATGAGTAGTAAGATGAAACACTGGCATGACAAGAACTTTAATTCGGAAAGTTTCTTGGCGGGAGATTTGGTACTGTTAAACAACCCTCACACGGCGGAAAGGTGTTCCAGCCAAATTTCGGTGCAGTTGGGAAGGCCCGTACAAAGTTTTGAAGAAGATCAGTGATACCACCTACCGCATACAAACCACTGGGAAACCACGGATTAGAAGAGTGGTACATGTGGAGATGCTAGCAGCGTTTAGATCGAGAGATTTGTCTGATCGGAACGATCAGACTTATGTGGAGGGCAGTGTCACGGATATTAGCATCACTAAGCTATACCATCACTAAGGCGATGCTAAGCGATATTTACGTCAATAATCAAATCATGTATACACATATATAAGGCAGCCGAGAGATGTCACACACAGATGCATCTACTTATATGCCTATGTGTGCGCGAGAGACTGTAAACTACAAACATTCACATCAATAATTCAATCTTTATGTATCTATATAAACGAATAAATAATTGCGTCTACACATATGCATATATCTGAGAAGTTTGACAGCTACTGGACGAGTAGATTCTGGAAGCGCCTAAAAGATGTATAAAATTGTGCAATTTTAGTTATAGCTGAGAAGTTTGAGAGCTCATGGACAATGCTAGTAGATTCTAGAAAAAGGCGAACGAGGAAACCAAAGAGTATAAAAGGCGACAGATGTAGAGGCGCTGTAATTCAGTTTGAGCTGAGCTATCAATCAGTTATTGATTAAGCACGCGATCTGGCGGCCAATAGTAGAGTTTAATTTGAGTTATCAATCAGTTTGGTTATTAAGCCAGCGAGTAGCAAAGTATAAGTGTTATTGTGAAGTACTTTAATAAAGGCCATTTTTCCATTCTTCAATATTGGAGTTATTTATTCAACAGTTTAGTGATTCGAACTTAGCAGAGGATTGCAAATAAGAGGATTTGCAGCAAATTCGTTACAATATTAAATTATAGAACTATAAAACCCGGCTGACGTTGTTCTGCCCTAAATTTGGCCTATCTGCATACATTTTAATAAGCTTTTTCCGTCTAAATCTGCCCTACCCCTCTACACTTTTTCCTAATCTTTTTATTCACTTTTTCGCTTCATCTCCATCTTCGTCTCATTCTATCTCTTTCTCAGTCTCCTTCTCTCTTTTATCTTCTCTCAAGTTTTTCTCCTTCTTCTTCATCTCTTATTGCCAGTCCCAGAGGGTTGTATGTATTTTGTTCAACTCCCATTCCGAGTCTCAGTCCCAGTCCCACTCCGAGTCTCAGTCTCAGTCCCAGTCCTAGTCCTAATCCCAGTCCCAGTCCGTCTCTGGTATACCGCCCGGAAAAAAGAATCGTAAATACTAAAATAGGCAAATTTATATACGAAATTTCAGGCAAATCGAATAGGACGTATGTAAATAGGTATGTGGGTATTATTAATTCTCTTCTTTGTTTCGGCTTCGCATGCATATTTACCAGTTTTGACAGGTTGATGCGACTAAATCGGATATCATAATGAATTTTAGAGCTTTCAGCAACAGCTTTCATTTGATATCCATAATACACACACATATTAGGGGTACCCGGGTCCACGTTTTGGGCTATATCTCGAGACCCTAGCCTCCCAGTTGTATGAAAATTATCCTGTACTATAGCACTTATCAACAGCTTTCAGTTGATATCCATATTCTATAAACACACGAGTTATGGAGTGACAATCAAAATGTACACTTCTTTTTATTTTTTTTTTTTTCAAATTTGAAATTTTTTCTAAAAAAAATCATAACTCAAGAATGGCTAAACCGATTTGGGATTTCAAAATCAACTAACCATCATCTCTCCTTCCTGTATCTTTCCTAAAAATTTCATGGCAATCCTTCTATCCGTTCTCGAGTTATGGAGTGACAATCAAAATGTACACTTCTTTTTATATATATAGATTAATTTACTAATATTATAAAAATAGTGTGCATTTTTTTCATATAAGGATATTGTAATCTATTAACATATAAATGAATATTTATCAAAAGATCATTGGCTTGAAGTTTATTTTAATTAATTTGCTTTATAGCTTATTAACATTAAATAAATGCCTAATGATTTGATAAAGTATTGATAGATTTATTATATATAATGCTAAAATTCACTTATGAATTTTACAATAATTTTAAAATCATTGATTTTAATATTTATTGTATGCATTTACATGATTTACAATGCGAAGGATTCAGGATACCTTCGGGACCCATCTTGAAACACGGACCAAGGAGTCTAACATACATCCAAGACATTGGGTTATTTTACATAAACCTAATGGCATAATTAACTTAACTTTTAGTTAAATATGGGATTAATTTTTAGTCTATTTTATTATAGTCTATTAATTCAATCCCTGGACGGTCTATATAATTATGTATAATAATAATTTATTATTATTTATACCTCTAATTGGAGCGTACCTTGAACATATATGCTGTGACCTGAAAGATGGTGAACTATACTTGATCAGGTTAAAGTCAGAGGAAATCCTGATGGAAGGCCAAAACAGTGCTGACATGCAAATCGATTGTCAGAATTGAGTATAGGGACGAAAGGCCAATCGAAACATTTAGTAGTAGGTTCCCTCCGAAATTTCCTGGAGGATAGAGGGTGCATTTTAAAATTATGTAAAATAATCTTATCTGGCAAAGCTAATGATTAGAGGCCTTAGGGTCGAAATGATCTAAACCTATTCTCAAACTTTAAATGGATAAGAACCTCACCTTTCTTGATATGAGGGTTGAGGTTATGATATAATGTGCCCAGTGGGCTAATTTTTTGTATTCAATAAGGAGCATTATGGTGCGTGGATATTAATGGAAAGAAATATTCACTAGAATAACTGTTGTTTTATATTGTTAATATTATTAGATAGAAATTGTTATTATAAAATAACAGTTGCTTGCGTGCAAAAATTAGTATATAAGGGCGACGAATACGCATTAAAAGACAGAGAGATTAGGAGACAGGCATACGAGTCGGTAGGTTTTATGACTACCGACCAAGAGTACACCTGAAGG
The DNA here is from genome assembly GCF_040869045.1 of Eurosta solidaginis. Taxonomy (NCBI): domain Eukaryota; kingdom Metazoa; phylum Arthropoda; class Insecta; order Diptera; family Tephritidae; genus Eurosta; species Eurosta solidaginis. The sequence goes on from NC_090324.1 coordinate 47,467,360, forward strand.
GTTTTGACTTCATTTGTACTAAAGTATATTCGTCTGGAGGCTTTAATACTCCATTCAACCGCAGAAGTTGGCCGAGGGCTTTATTACCTCAATCACCTCTTAAAAAGCAAGGGAATAAGCTAGGAGTAGAAATAGAGTTTTTATTAAATAAATACTTATAACGTTTTACATGAAATAAACAGGGTTATTCATTTAGAAGGACCGGTAGGAATTTCTACTTTCAGGAACCATGGACGGACTGGGGCCAACTCCGGCTGAACCAAAGGATAAGTCCGTCACATTTTGGCGCCCGAGTAGGAAGAGTCACATTTATGGCTCGCGAACAGATTTAAATACAAATTTTAAGACATACTTTCAGAGCTTCAGAGAGGAAGAGGTAAACACGGATTTCACATTTCTGGGTTAATACTACGAGGATATACAGCAGCACAATGTAAAATGATAGACAGGCAAATGGTGCAAACAATCAGCCGGAGGTTGGGCAACCTGCGATAAATTATAATCAGGTGCATGGCACATATACAACGACCATGGACAGAGTAAGGAAGTGGGGATTAAAGTACGACGGAGGCAAAGATACTCTAGGATTCACCGAAAGAGTGGAGGAGCTAGCAGATGGTGAAATCAACGGCAACACAATTCCGAAAGCGCTACCGGAGTTGTTGAAGGACAAAGCGTTGGTATGGTATGCGAATAACAACCGGCACTGGCAAGAGTGGGACGCCTTCAAGAAGGACTTCCTGAAGTTCTTCCTAAGCTACCGATACTTAGGGCAATTGGAAGATGAAATTCGTACGCGCGTAAAATGACAAGGTGAGCTATTTAAAGATTATGTCGTAGTATTACAAGGACTAATGCGTCACGCGGGCTACACCGAGGAGCAGAAACTAACCCGCATCTTCAGAAACTCGCGCAGAGATTACTAACTATATATAAAGCGAAGCGAGGTCAGCAATCTTGAGGAGCTGGTAAGTTTAGCTCAAGACTATGGAAATATTACTCCTGTAGAAATACAACAACAGCAGAGGTCAGAGCCACAACAAGAATATGTAGATACAAGAACGGCCTGCAGACGATGCGGAATATGTGGTCACTTTTCATACGGGTGCCGAGGCGTAAGAAGAGAATTTTGCTGGACATGTGCATGCCTATCTGGTGCTCACTCGTGAATGTTGTAGGAAGCCACAGGGAAACGACCAGAGACCACATTGGAACCGAGGGATTTGGTCCTCGGAGAAATTAGACATGTTCAAATACACAAAGGGCCGCATATTGGTAATAGCGTATATGAACGGAGAAGAAGCGGTAGCAGCGATTGACACGGGAGCGACGAGGAGCTTTATAAGTGATGCAATGGCGAGAAGATTAAAAACTGGCAAATTCAAGGAAGTAAAGACACGGGTAAGAATCGGTAGATGCAGAATTAAGAATGGGTGATAAAGTACAGAGGAACCAGATGCTAATCGTACCGGGACTGGGCGATGAGGTGGTAATTGGTATGGACTATCTGGCTAAGGTAAAGCATGAGGTAGTTACATGTACAACTATGCTCGAAACGAATAGCGAAGATTACAAGGAACACAACACAATGGCGTCGGTAGCAACTAGCAAGACAGAGGATTCGCTGAGTAAATTTTTGAACCAAGAATTACAGGTGTTCGCAAAGATGTTAGGAGTATCCAACGTGGCCACACACAAAATAGTTATGACGGACGACCGTCCAATTAAGCGAAGGTACTATCCGAGGAATCCGAAAATGCAAGAAATTATCAACTAAGAAGTCGACGCGCTGATCGAAAAAGTTTGCATCGAACCATCGAATAGCCCGCACAGCGCACCCATAGTTCTGGAAAAGAAGAAGAATGGCAAATGGAGACTCAGTAGCCTCGATTGAAAAATGGATATTGGCAAATCCCTATGGGAACAAGCAGCAAGCAATACACCGCATTCACAGTACCTGGGCGCGGACTATACCAATGGAGGGTAATGCCATTTGGCTATCACTCAGCCTCAGCAACTTTCCAGAGAGCACTTAATCGTGGCATAGGACCAGAACTGGAACCATACGCGTGTGCATACCTTAACGAAATTATGATTGCAAGCAAAATATTGGAAGAGCACATTGCACATTTAACAGAAGTATTTCGAACACTGCATAGAGCGAACCTGAGGATAAACCCGGAAAATTGTGAGTTTTTAAGAAAAGTTTGAAATATCTAGGTCATGTTGTTAGCGAGGAAGGCATCCATACCGGCCCAGAAAAGAAAGCAGCCATCAAAGAACTGGAACTACCGAAGAACATACGAGAGTTACGTCGTTTTCTAGAGTCGTGTCGTGGTATAGAAGATTCGTGCCGGATTTCTCAAAAGTTGCACACCCGTTAACATCGATGTTTAAGAAAGGTAGTAAGTGGAGGTGGTCTGAAGAGCAACAATCAGCATTCGAAGCACTTAAGGCAGCACTTACGCAGGCAACTGTACTCGCTTGTCCATATTTTTCGAGGAAGTTTAGTTTACCTACAGATGCAAGTGATTTTGGTCTTGGTGCAGTAATTACGCAAGGGTCAGGTGACGAAGAGCGAGTAATAGCATACGCAAGCCGCAGGTTAAACAAGGCAGAGATGAACTATTCACCGACAGAAAAGGAATGTTTGGCAATAGTTTGGGCAATACGAAAAATTGGGCCGTACGTAGAAGGATACACGTTTACAGTAATAACAGATCACCTAGCGTTGAAATGGTTGAATGCGATAGAGAGTCAAACTGGTCGGACTGCGAGATGGGCGCTGGAACTACAGCAATATTCATTTGACGTACAGTAACGAAAAGGAAAGTTGAACGTTGTATCAGATACACTATCAAGGCAACCGATGGACGAGCAGTTGGGTACGTTGGCGATGGATAACGGAAAAGCCGAGTGTAAGTGGTTTAACGCAAAGATGCCAGATGTAAGAAAGGCCCGGAGAAATTCCCAGAGTACGTTACCGAAGATGGAAAGTTGTACAGACGCATAGGAAGTCAAGTGGATTGCGACGACGCAGTGCCATGGAAGCTATGTGTGCCGAATCCACAGAGACGCAGAGTGCTAGAGGAGATTCACGACACACCGAGCGCAGGGCATATGGGCATCCGAAAATCGATAGCCAGAGCAACAACACGTTACTACTGGCCAAGAATGTTCAGGGATATAAGAAAGTATGTACAGCAGTGTCACACATGTCAAATATACATACCGAGTCAACAGCCAGCCGCGGGTAAGATGCAAATGAAATTTTCAGAGGAGCCTTGGGCAACAGTCTGTGAAGACTTTGTTGGTCCAATGCCACGATCGAAGCATGGCAACACGATGGCACTAGTATTCTTAGACAAATTTTCAAAAAGGGTAGAGGTAATACCAATCAGAAAGGCAACGACAGAATGTTTAATAAGAGGATATCGAGAGATGATTTGGGCACGGTTCGGCGTCCTAAAAGTATTTATTACGGACACAGTTTATCAGCAGACGTTTTAAGAGATTTTTAGAGGGAATTGGCGTGAAACACCCATTAACGGCACCGTACACACCGCAGTAGAACCCAACAGAGAGGGAAAACAGGACCATCAAGAGGGTTATAGCACAGGAAAAGAGCAGACGATATGGGATGAGTTGTTACCAGAGATAACACTTGCACTGAATACAAGTGTATGTGAGTCGACCGGTTACAGTCCGGCATACATAGTACAAGGGAGGGAACCGAGAATTCCCAACAGCCTTTACGATGAGCAGATATTTGTTACAGGTGAGAAATTAGCGAACCCAGGAGAGAAGTCAACGAGGATGAAACAAATATTCGAGATGGTACGACGGAAGTAAGAGAAAGTATCTATGGAGCAAGCGAAATATTACAACTTAAGACGAAGGCAATGGCGACCGGCGATAGTAGACCTAGTGCTGGTAAAGGAACATCAGCTGTCAAAAGCGGCGGATAACTTCGCAGCCAAAGTAGCGCCCAGGTACAATGGCCTCACCGGGTAACGAACTTTGTGTCACCAGTGATCGTAGAGCTAGACAAAGTCTTCAGAGGAAGGAGGACGACAGCCCACCTAAGTGAGCTGAAAGCATACCACGCAACCGACGTCTCAGACAACAACGAATCCAGGAAGCAAAGTCATAAACAGAGTAACAAGAAGGACGCTAGTGAAGATCAAACCGCATCAACATCGTCCAATCGAATAGAAAATAACAATCCCGAGGTACAGCAACAGAGAGAGAACAGCGAGGTAGCCATTTGCGGTACGCTCACACGAGTCAGCGAAGAGACCGAGAGACAACACGGGGAGAACCAAGGCACAAGTCAGCAACTGATAGCATACAGAGCCGGTAAAGTGCAAAACATCGCGGAGAATCAGGTACGAATATTTGCAGAAAATAAATTACAGATCGCCAGAGAACCGGAACATGGATCAAGATTACACCTGGGAAGGCAGTTCGCTATGGTACCCTTAAACGAACACACACCCCGAGACAACTGCGGGATTACATACTATTTTGTAAGATTCTACTTCAATCCGGTTGAAATCAGTATTAACAGACACGCCCAACGGAGACAGTGTCAAATCATTCACGAAGAAGTTTCATTTCAGGAAGTACCCGGAAGTCGGATCAACCACTAAAACTCGGTAAACTCTAACCACATTTACATAAATATACTCTTTAACTAGGTGCATGATATACCACGTTTTTTTTTTTTAAATCCATCATACACGGTGGGAACACCCTAAGGATATCCACCATTTTTTCATTTAAAGTACAGGATGGCATCATACATACCACCAACTGGAAGGGCAGCGACGAACAACCACATAGCAACATTCTGATGAAAGTTACAAAAACTAATTTGGTAAGAAGTTTTGAGTGATACCCGCTGCCCGGAAAAGTACCGTCTAACGCGTCAGAAGAAAACATATATAAGACGGGCCTCGGCAGGCCAAACCTCAAAGTATCATAAAGCGAGTAACAATGAATACGCCTAATTATTCCGATTTTTCCGAAGACCAGAGTGAAGGGTGCGAGTGGGCTACGGCGAACGACACCGGCTGCCACGTACGAGGAGGGAAGTGGCGATGACAGCACCGAGGAATACAGGTCCGAATTCGAGGAGTGGGCCGTCGTTCGGGACCCTACCCCATTTCCTCAGAGAGCGAGGACGAGGCCGACCATGAACCACCACCAAAACGGCAGGGAGAGTTTTCGATACGCCAGGAAGACGAGGAGACTCAGGGCCGAGTGTTCGTGGAGTACACTCAGCACGTCAGTCTCAGGATGAGCATATATAACGCGCAGGTTGAAACCGAACCCCCGGCCAACCAGAGGATCGTGGAGGCGATATGCGAACCGCCAACAACTAACGACGAAGACAATGAAGTATTAAGCCGTATAGCCAGCGAGGCCAACGGCAGCCTCAACGACGACAACAACATATTAAGCCGTCTGTCCAGCGATGCCAACGGCAGCTTTAAAGACAGAGTGAGGACCCCAAAGACGGGGACTTTGTATCCTCCCAAAATACACATATCCATACATTCTAAAGAACATACATTTTTGAAATAACTTGAAATTTATAATAATATTTGAATTTATCACTTATACATTTTATATGAAGCACCAGAAATATACATATGTATACCTTTATGAATTATACCCTAAACAAATATATTCTATTGTACATTGAATGGATAATTACTAAATTGAAGAACAAATTAGACTTGCGCACTTTTGCATGCAACAAAAATATTTACATTTCCGCCCACATAAATTTTAAATATAGGATCACCCTACCATGCGTTGAATATTTGGAAGGGCGGTAGATACGCACAAAAGATAAAAATGCAGCGGTCAATCAACCCTTTGCACACTCAAAATCCAATACACCCAGCTACAAATACAACATACATAATAACTTAAATGAACGGAGATCAGCAGGAAGTCGTCAAAAATAAGCGCCGCTACTAACTGGAATTTTGCTATACATACCTACGCACTATCATACAACACAACAAAGCACGCCACACAACAGAAGGCAGAATCATTGGGCAAAGCAAAACACAATGTTAGAATCAGGTGACAACAAGCAAATGTACATACACACAATAGTTAAAGCGAAGGCTGGAAAGCTCGGAATGCGGGCAAATACAAATAATCAATAAGGAGCATTATGATGCGTGGATATTTATGGAAAGAAATATTCACCGGAATAACTGTGGTTTTATATTGTTAATATTATTAGTTAGAAATTGTTATTATAAAATAACCGTTGCTTGCGTGCAAAAATTAGTATATAAGGGCGACGAATTCGCATTAAAAGACAGAGAGATTAGGAGACAGGCATACGAGTTGGTAGGTTTTATGACAACCGATCAAGAGTACACCTTTGACTTAATTTGTTCTAAAGTATATTCGTCTGGAGGCTTCATTACTCCATTCGACCGCAGAAGTTGGCCGATGGCTTTATTACCTCAGTCACCTCTTACAAAGCAAGGGAATAAGCTAGGAGTAGAAATAGAGTTTTTGTTAAATAAATACTTATAACGTTTTACATGTGTGAAATACTTTCACATAATTACACTTGTTCTGCTATTTCATGAAATACATTTAATATCTAATATTCTTTTGTTAAATTGTAAATGAGATTTTCAGCGTTTGAAATAAAATTGAGTTGATTGTAAGCAAGCAAACCAGACTGTAGCTACCCCGGATTCAAATATCATTACAAATGGCGCCCAACGTGGAAATAAGGACTGGCTGGATTTATAATTTACATAGGGACGAAATTGTGGGTATCCTACAAAATTTTGAAATTCAAGATTGTGGTAGCGTTGCCGAAATGCGCAAGCGTTTATCGGCATTTGTCACCGACTATGAACATACTGATGAAACTCGACGGCAATTGAAAGAATTTCAGAGACAATATTCAGAAGGAACTTCTCACGAACAACAAATTGCAGAGGATCTAATTTCAATTCCAGCCAGAGACATAGAAGTGGAGCAACAACATTTAGAGGAATTATCGAACGAGGAACATCGACAACGTGAAAATGATTCTGCGATCCCTGTCGAAGCGGAGAAAATCAACTTAATAGCTAACACACATATTCCATATTTATCAGTTATTGACCAAGTACGCAAATGGTCAATCAAGTTTGATGGTACGAAGGATCCTATCTCTTTTATTGAACGAGTTGAGGAATTGATTGAAGTTTTTGCACTGCCACAGGATATGGTGGTGAAGGCGATGCCGCAACTACTCAAAGATAAGGGTTTGCTCTGGTATCGTAATTGCAAGCGAAACTGGCTATTTTGGGAAAATTTTAAGGACGATTTCTTGAAATTCTTTCTTCCACCACGTTATTTTGAGACTTTAGATGAACAAATTAGAACTCGTCGTCAAAACCCAAATGAACTTTTCAAGGATTATATGTTAAGTTTAAGTGATCTGATGCGACATGCGGGCATTCCTGAGGACAGAAAATTGGAACGAATCTATCGCAATTGTATGCCTGATTATCAACTCTATATCAAGAGAAGCGACTTTGGTTCTCTAACGCAACTTACATCTTTGGCTGAAGACTTTGAAGAAATAATGATTAATCAAAATCGGCGAGTTATAAAAACTAATGAATCTGAACACGTAAAGGAACCTGTTGATTCTTTACAACATCAACCAACTTTTTTGCGGAACGTATGTCATCGCTGTGGTGGTCAAGGCCATTATGCAAAGGATTGTAGGCAACCACAAATATATTTCTGTTGGGATTGTGGTCGTCGTAACATAAAAACAATGGATTGTTGCAGAAAAGATTCGGGAAACCATGTCAGACTTCGATTGAATGGAGGGGAATCGGAGTCCCAGATACAGCAATAGGCACTCTCCAATATAGTAACAAAAAATAACAACTATTATTCAAGTTGAACAAATTAAAACTGAAGCCACTGTTGATACAGGATCTTCACGCAGTTTTATCAGTCAACGGTTTATTACTCGCTTTAATTTAAATCACAAACTTAAACCATTCAATATAAAAATTCGGATGGCTAATGGTATTACTGAACAAATAAAATTTGTTTTAGATGCGGTTTTGCAATGTAATAAAATGTTACGAAATTTTCAATTGATGGTTATGGATTCGGTTATAGATGACATCATCCTTGGTATGGATTTTTTGAAAAGAATGGATACTTACATATGCATTGGTAATGCCAAACTACAACTATCTTCATTTGATCAGATGATATTTCAGAAGAGGCATTGATTAAAGATTTTTTGCAAGACGAGTTAATAAAGTTTGAAAAAGTACAGGGACCATCGAATGTTACAACCCACAAAATTGTTATGAAAGATGATCGGCCAATAAAGCAGCGATATTTTCCAAGAAATCCTGCAATGCAAAGTATAATTAATGGAAAAGTGGACGAATTACTTGAAAAGTGTTGTATAGAACCTTCGCAGAGCCCATTTAGTGCACCCATTGTGTTGGTTAAAAAAAAAAACGGACAATGGCGAATGTGTATCGATTATAGACAGCTTAATGCAAAGTCTATTCCAGATAAATACCCTTTACCACGAATTCAGCACATCCTTGATCGACTGCGTAATGCAAAATACTTTAGTAGCATTGATCTTAAGGATGGATACTGGCAAATACCGATGGATGAAAATAGTAAACACTTTATAATTTATTTAATAATTTGGGAAAAATTTAAACAACGTGACATCAGGACGGACAAGGCGACAGCTGTTTCGATTATACCTTGTAAATCTCTTCAAAGCCTTTTCTCCCGGGAGTGGGAGTCGAACTCGCACCCCTACGATAGTTGAAATGGTTGTAAACGCATTCAGCTACGTCATGCCTGTTGTGAAGTCTTTCCCAATTGCCTTCTTTATGCATATTTTAATCTTTTACACATTGCATACTTCGTATGCAATTATGTGTTAAAGCTATGCTTGGTACGGCGGTTTTCAAAGAAACTTTGGTTTTTGTTGCTGTTTTCGTTCTATTTATAGAACTACAACGAATTAACCAATTTTGTCTGTTTGTATGATTTTTAATAATCGGGGATTGCCCATATTGCTTTTTTTTTTTTTTTTTTTTTAAATGTATGAAAACATTTATTTGAAGCAATTTTTTTAATTTTATAATTTATTTAATAATTTGGGAAAAATTTAAACAACGTGACATCAGGACGGACAAGGCGACAGCTGTTTCGATTATACCTTGTAAATCTCTTCAAAGCCTTTTCTCCCGGGAGTGGGAGTCGAACTCGCACCCCTACGATAGTTGAAATGGTTGTAAACGCATTCAGCTACGTCATGCCTGTTGTGAAGTCTTTCCCAATTGCCTTCTTTATGCATATTTTAATCTTTTACACATTGCATACTTCGTATGCAATTATGTGTTAAAGCTATGCTTGGTACGGCGGTTTTCAAAGAAACTTTGGTTTTTGTTGCTGTTTTCGTTCTATTTATAGAACTACAACGAATTAACCAATTTTGTCTGTTTGTATGATTTTTAATAATCGGGGATTGCCCATATTGCTTTTTTTTTTTTTTTTTTAAATGTATGAAAACATTTATTTGAAGCAACTTTTTTAATTTTATAATTTATTTAATAATTTGGGAAAAATTTAAACAACGTGACATCAGGACGGACAAGGCGACAGCTGTTTCGATTATACCTTGTAAATCTCTTCAAAGCCTTTTCTCCCGGGAGTGGGAGTCGAACTCGCACCCCTACGATAGTTGAAATGGTTGTAAACGCATTCAGCTACGTCATGCCTGTTGTGAAGTCTTTCCCAATTGCCTTCTTTATGCATATTTTAATCTTTTACACATTGCATACTTCGTATGCAATTATGTGTTAAAGCTATGCTTGGTACGGCGGTTTTCAAAGAAACTTTGGTTTTTGTTGCTGTTTTCGTTCTATTTATAGAACTACAACGAATTAACCAATTTTGTCTGTTTGTATGATTTTTAATAATCGGGGATTGCCCATATTGCTTTTTTTTTTTTTTTTTTTTTTAAATGTATGAAAACATTTATTTGAAGCAATTTTTTTAATTTTATAATTTATTTAATAATTTGGGAAAAATTTAAACAACGTGACATCAGGACGGACAAGGCGACAGCTGTTTCGATTATACCTTGTAAATCTCTTCAAAGCCTTTTCTCCCGGGAGTGGGAGTCGAACTCGCACCCCTACGATAGTTGAAATGGTTGTAAACGCATTCAGCTACGTCATGCCTGTTGTGAAGTCTTTCCCAATTGCCTTCTTTATGCATATTTTAATCTTTTACACATTGCATACTTCGTATGCAATTATGTGTTAAAGCTATGCTTGGTACGGCGGTTTTCAAAGAAACTTTGGTTTTTGTTGCTGTTTTCGTTCTATTTATAGAACTACAACGAATTAACCAATTTTGTCTGTTTGTATGATTTTTAATAATCGGGGATTGCCCATATTGCTTTTTTTTTTTTTTTTTAATGTATGAAAACATTTATTTGAAGCAATTTTTTTAATTTTATAATTTATTTAATAATTTGGGAAAAATTTAAACAACGTGACATCAGGACGGACAAGGCGACAGCTGTTTCGATTATACCTTGTAAATCTCTTCAAAGCCTTTTCTCCCGGGAGTGGGAGTCGAACTCGCACCCCTACGATAGTTGAAATGGTTGTAAACGCATTCAGCTACGTCATGCCTGTTGTGAAGTCTTTCCCAATTGCCTTCTTTATGCATATTTTAATCTTTTACACATTGCATACTTCGTATGCAATTATGTGTTAAAGCTATGCTTGGTACGGCGGTTTTCAAAGAAACTTTGGTTTTTGTTGCTGTTTTCGTTCTATTTATAGAACTACAACGAATTAACCAATTTTGTCTGTTTGTATGATTTTTAATAATCGGGGATTGCCCATATTGCTTTTTTTTTTTTTTTTTTTAAATGTATGAAAACATTTATTTGAAGCAATTTTTTTAATTTTATAATTTATTTAATAATTTGGGAAAAATTTAAACAACGTGACATCAGGACGGACAAGGCGACAGCTGTTTCGATTATACCTTGTAAATCTCTTCAAAGCCTTTTCTCCCGGGAGTGGGAGTCGAACTCGCACCCCTACGATAGTTGAAATGGTTGTAAACGCATTCAGCTACGTCATGCCTGTTGTGAAGTCTTTCCCAATTGCCTTCTTTATGCATATTTTAATCTTTTACACATTGCATACTTCGTATGCAATTATGTGTTAAAGCTATGCTTGGTACGGCGGTTTTCAAAGAAACTTTGGTTTTTGTTGCTGTTTTCGTTCTATTTATAGAACTACAACGAATTAACCAATTTTGTCTGTTTGTATGATTTTTAATAATCGGGGATTGCCCATATTGCTTTTTTTTTTTTTTTTTTTTTAAATGTATGAAAACATTTATTTGAAGCAATTTTTTTAATTTTATAATTTATTTAATAATTTGGGAAAAATTTAAACAACGTGACATCAGGACGGACAAGGCGACAGCTGTTTCGATTATACCTTGTAAATCTCTTCAAAGCCTTTTCTCCCGGGAGTGGGAGTCGAACTCGCACCCCTACGATAGTTGAAATGGTTGTAAACGCATTCAGCTACGTCATGCCTGTTGTGAAGTCTTTCCCAATTGCCTTCTTTATGCATATTTTAATCTTTTACACATTGCATACTTCGTATGCAATTATGTGTTAAAGCTATGCTTGGTACGGCGGTTTTCAAAGAAACTTTGGTTTTTGTTGCTGTTTTCGTTCTATTTATAGAACTACAACGAATTAACCAATTTTGTCTGTTTGTATGATTTTTAATAATCGGGGATTGCCCATATTGCTTTTTTTTTTTTTTTTTAAATGTATGAAAACATTTATTTGAAGCAATTTTTTTAATTTTATAATTTATTTAATAATTTGGGAAAAATTTAAACAACGTGACATCAGGACGGACAAGGCGACAGCTGTTTCGATTATACCTTGTAAATCTCTTCAAAGCCTTTTCTCCCGGGAGTGGGAGTCGAACTCGCACCCCTACGATAGTTGAAATGGTTGTAAACGCATTCAACTACGTCATGCCTGTTGTGAAGTCTTTCCCAATTGCCTTCTTTATGCATATTTTAATCTTTTACACATTGCATACTTCGTATGCAATTATGTGTTAAAGCTATGCTTGGTACGGCGGTTTTCAAAGAAACTTTGGTTTTTGTTGCTGTTTTCGTTCTATTTATAGAACTACAACGAATTAACCAATTTTGTCTGTTTGTATGATTTTTAATAATCGGGGATTGCCCATATTGCTTTTTTTTTTTTTTTTAATGTATGAAAACATTTATTTGAAGCAATTTTTTTAATTTTATAATTTATTTAATAATTTGGGAAAAATTTAAACAACGTGACATCAGGACGGACAAGGCGACAGCTGTTTCGATTATACCTTGTAAATCTCTTCAAAGCCTTTTCTCCCGGGAGTGGGAGTCGAACTCGCACCCCTACGATAGTTGAAATGGTTATAAACGCATTCAGCTACGTCATGCCTGTTGTGAAGTCTTTCCCAATTGCCTTCTTTATGCATATTTTAATCTTTTACACATTGCATACTTCGTATGCAATTATGTGTTAAAGCTATGCTTGGTACGGCGGTTTTCAAAGAAACTTTGGTTTTTGTTGCTGTTTTCGTTCTATTTATAGAACTACAACGAATTAACCAATTTTGTCTGTTTGTATGATTTTTAATAATCGGGGATTGCCCATATTGCTTTTTTTTTTTTTTTAAATGTATGAAAACATTTATTTGAAGCAATTTTTTTAATTTTATAATTTATTTAATAATTTGGGAAAAATTTAAACAACGTGACATCAGGACGGACAAGGCGACAGCTGTTTCGATTATACCTTGTAAATCTCTTCAAAGCCTTTTCTCCCGGGAGTGGGAGTCGAACTCGCACCCCTACGATAGTTGAAATGGTTGTAAACGCATTCAGCTACGTCATGCCTGTTGTGAAGTCTTTCCCAATTGCCTTCTTTATGCATATTTTAATCTTTTACACATTGCATACTTCGTATGCAATTATGTGTTAAAGCTATGCTTGGTACGGCGGTTTTCAAAGAAACTTTGGTTTTTGTTGGTGTTTTCGTTCTATTTATAGAACTACAACGAATTAACCAATTTTGTCTGTTTGTATGATTTTTAATAATCGGGGATTGCCCATATTGCTTTTTTTTTTTTTTTAAATGTATGAAAACATTTATTTGAAGCAATTTTTTTAATTTTATAATTTATTTAATAATTTGGGAAAAATTTAAACAACGTGACATCAGGACGGACAAGGCGACAGCTGTTTCGATTATACCTTGTAAATCTCTTCAAAGCCTTTTCTCCCGGGAGTGGGAGTCGAACTCGCACCCCTACGATAGTTGAAATGGTTGTAAACGCATTCAGCTACGTCATGCCTGTTGTGAAGTCTTTCCCAATTGCCTTCTTTATGCATATTTTAATCTTTTACACATTGCATACTTCGTATGCAATTATGTGTTAAAGCTATGCTTGGTACGGCGGTTTTCAAAGAAACTTTGGTTTTTGTTGCTGTTTTCGTTCTATTTATAGAACTACAACGAATTAACCAATTTTGTCTGTTTGTATGATTTTTAATAATCGGGGATTGCCCATATTGCTTTTTTTTTTTTTTTTTTTAAATGTATGAAAACATTTATTTGAAGCAATTTTTTTAATTTTATAATTTATTTAATAATTTGGGAAAATTTAAACAACGTGACATCAGGACGGACAAGGCGACAGCTGTTTCGATTATACCTTGTAAATCTCTTCAAAGCCTTTTCTCCCGGGAGTGGGAGTCGAACTCGCACCCCTACGATAGTTGAAATGGTTGTAAACGCATTCAGCTACGTCATGCCTGTTGTGAAGTCTTTCCCAATTGCCTTCTTTATGCATATTTTAATCTTTTACACATTGCATACTTCGTATGCAATTATGTGTTAAAGCTATGCTTGGTACGGCGGTTTTCAAAGAAACTTTGGTTTTTGTTGCTGTTTTCGTTCTATTTATAGAACTACAACGAATTAACCAATTTTGTCTGTTTGTATGATTTTTAATAATCGGGGATTGCCCATATTGCTTTTTTTTTTTTTTTTAAATGTATGAAAACATTTATTTGAAGCAATTTTTTTAATTTTATAATTTATTTAATAATTTGGGAAAAATTTAAACAACGTGACATCAGGACGGACAAGGCGACAGCTGTTTCGATTATACCTTGTAAATCTCTTCAAAGCCTTTTCTCCCGGGAGTGGGAGTCGAACTCGCACCCCTACGATAGTTGAAATGGTTGTAAACGCATTCAGCTACGTCATGCCTGTTGTGAAGTCTTTCCCAATTGCCTTCTTTATGCATATTTTAATCTTTTACACATTGCATACTTCGTATGCAATTATGTGTTAAAGCTATGCTTGGTACGGCGGTTTTCAAAGAAACTTTGGTTTTTGTTGCTGTTTTCGTTCTATTTATAGAACTACAACGAATTAACCAATTTTGTCTGTTTGTATGATTTTTAATAATCGGGGATTGCCCATATTGCTTTTTTTTTTTTTTTTAATGTATGAAAACATTTATTTGAAGCAATTTTTTTAATTTTATAATTTATTTAATAATTTGGGAAAAATTTAAACAACGTGACATCAGGACGGACAAGGCGACAGCTGTTTCGATTATACCTTGTAAATCTCTTCAAAGCCTTTTCTCCCGGGAGTGGGAGTCGAACTCGCACCCCTACGATAGTTGAAATGGTTGTAAACGCATTCAGCTACGTCATGCCTGTTGTGAAGTCTTTCCCAATTGCCTTCTTTATGCATATTTTAATCTTTTACACATTGCATACTTCGTATGCAATTATGTGTTAAAGCTATGCTTGGTACGGCGGTTTTCAAAGAAACTTTGGTTTTTGTTGCTGTTTTCGTTCTATTTATAGAACTACAACGAATTAACCAATTTTGTCTGTTTGTATGATTTTTAATAATCGGGGATTGCCCATATTGCTTTTTTTTTTTTTTTAAATGTATGAAAACATTTATTTGAAGCAATTTTTTTAATTTTATAATTTATTTAATAATTTGGGAAAAATTTAAACAACGTGACATCAGGACGGACAAGGCGACAGCTGTTTCGATTATACCTTGTAAATCTCTTCAAAGCCTTTTCTCCCGGGAGTGGGAGTCGAACTCGCACCCCTACGATAGTTGAAATGGTTGTAAACGCATTCAGCTACGTCATGCCTGTTGTGAAGTCTTTCCCAATTGCCTTCTTTATGCATATTTTAATCTTTTACACATTGCATACTTCGTATGCAATTATGTGTTAAAGCTATGCTTGGTACGGCGGTTTTCAAAGAAACTTTGGTTTTTGTTGCTGTTTTCGTTCTATTTATAGAACTACAACGAATTAACCAATTTTGTCTGTTTGTATGATTTTTAATAATCGGGGATTGCCCATATTGCTTTTTTTTTTTTTTTTAAATGTATGAAAACATTTATTTGAAGCAATTTTTTTAATTTTATAATTTATTTAATAATTTGGGAAAAATTTAAACAACGTGACATCAGGACGGACAAGGCGACAGCTGTTTCGATTATACCTTGTAAATCTCTTCAAAGCCTTTTCTCCCGGGAGTGGGAGTCGAACTCGCACCCCTACGATAGTTGAAATGGTTGTAAACGCATTCAGCTACGTCATGCCTGTTGTGAAGTCTTTCCCAATTGCCTTCTTTATGCATATTTTAATCTTTTACACATTGCATACTTCGTATGCAATTATGTGTTAAAGCTATGCTTGGTACGGCGGTTTTCAAAGAAACTTTGGTTTTTGTTGCTGTTTTCGTTCTATTTATAGAACTACAACGAATTAACCAATTTTGTCTGTTTGTATGATTTTTAATAATCGGGGATTGCCCATATTGCTTTTTTTTTTTTTTTTTTTTAAATGTATGAAAACATTTATTTGAAGCAATTTTTTTAATTTTATAATTTATTTAATAATTTGGGAAAATTTAAACAACGTGACATCAGGACGGACAAGGCGACAGCTGTTTCGATTATACCTTGTAAATCTCTTCAAAGCCTTTTCTCCCGGGAGTGGGAGTCGAACTCGCACCCCTACGATAGTTGAAATGGTTGTAAACGCATTCAGCTACGTCATGCCTGTTGTGAAGTCTTTCCCAATTGCCTTCTTTATGCATATTTTAATCTTTTACACATTGCATACTTCGTATGCAATTATGTGTTAAAGCTATGCTTGGTACGGCGGTTTTCAAAGAAACTTTGGTTTTTGTTGCTGTTTTCGTTCTATTTATAGAACTACAACGAATTAACCAATTTTGTCTGTTTGTATGATTTTTAATAATCGGGGATTGCCCATATTGCTTTTTTTTTTTTTTTTAAATGTATGAAAACATTTATTTGAAGCAATTTTTTTAATTTTATAATTTATTTAATAATTTGGGAAAAATTTAAACAACGTGACATCAGGACGGACAAGGCGACAGCTGTTTCGATTATACCTTGTAAATCTCTTCAAAGCCTTTTCTCCCGGGAGTGGGAGTCGAACTCGCACCCCTACGATAGTTGAAATGGTTGTAAACGCATTCAGCTACGTCATGCCTGTTGTGAAGTCTTTCCCAATTGCCTTCTTTATGCATATTTTAATCTTTTACACATTGCATACTTCGTATGCAATTATGTGTTAAAGCTATGCTTGGTACGGCGGTTTTCAAAGAAACTTTGGTTTTTGTTGCTGTTTTCGTTCTATTTATAGAACTACAACGAATTAACCAATTTTGTCTGTTTGTATGATTTTTAATAATCGGGGATTGCCCATATTGCTTTTTTTTTTTTTTTTAATGTATGAAAACATTTATTTGAAGCAATTTTTTTAATTTTATAATTTATTTAATAATTTGGGAAAAATTTAAACAACGTGACATCAGGACGGACAAGGCGACAGCTGTTTCGATTATACCTTGTAAATCTCTTCAAAGCCTTTTCTCCCGGGAGTGGGAGTCGAACTCGCACCCCTACGATAGTTGAAATGGTTGTAAACGCATTCAGCTACGTCATGCCTGTTGTGAAGTCTTTCCCAATTGCCTTCTTTATGCATATTTTAATCTTTTACACATTGCATACTTCGTATGCAATTATGTGTTAAAGCTATGCTTGGTACGGCGGTTTTCAAAGAAACTTTGGTTTTTGTTGCTGTTTTCGTTCTATTTATAGAACTACAACGAATTAACCAATTTTGTCTGTTTGTATGATTTTTAATAATCGGGGATTGCCCATATTGCTTTTTTTTTTTTTTTTAAATGTATGAAAACATTTATTTGAAGCAATTTTTTTAATTTTATAATTTATTTAATAATTTGGGAAAAATTTAAACAACGTGACATCAGGACGGACAAGGCGACAGCTGTTTCGATTATACCTTGTAAATCTCTTCAAAGCCTTTTCTCCCGGGAGTGGGAGTCGAACTCGCACCCCTACGATAGTTGAAATGGTTGTAAACGCATTCAGCTACGTCATGCCTGTTGTGAAGTCTTTCCCAATTGCCTTCTTTATGCATATTTTAATCTTTTACACATTGCATACTTCGTATGCAATTATGTGTTAAAGCTATGCTTGGTACGGCGGTTTTCAAAGAAACTTTGGTTTTTGTTGCTGTTTTCGTTCTATTTATAGAACTACAACGAATTAACCAATTTTGTCTGTTTGTATGATTTTTAATAATCGGGGATTGCCCATATTGCTTTTTTTTTTTTTTTTTTTTTAAATGTATGAAAACATTTATTTGAAGCAATTTTTTTAATTTTATAATTTATTTAATAATTTGGGAAAAATTTAAACAACGTGACATCAGGACGGACAAGGCGACAGCTGTTTCGATTATACCTTGTAAATGTTTTCATACATTTAAAAAAAAAAAAAAAAGCAATATGGGCAATCCCCGATTATTAAAAATCATGTAAACACTTTACTGCATTTACTGGTGGACTTTTTCAGTGGCGTGTAATGCCTTTTGGTTTACATTCAGCTCCGGCCACATTTCAGCGAGCATTGGACAAAGTAATCGGTGCTGATCTTGAGCCTTTTGTTTTCGCTTACTTGGACGATATCATTGTCACTGGTAAAACGTTCGAAGAGCATAAAGCTATGTTGGTGGAAGTATTTCGCAGGCTACGAGCAGCTAATTTGAGAATTACCGTCGACAAATGTTCATTTTTCACTAGGAAAACTAAATATCTTGGTCATATGATTAGTGAAGGTGGTGTTCATACGGATCCTGAAAAGATTGATGCTATAACAAACTTGAATGTACCGGAAAATATTCGAGAATTACGTCGGTTTATTGGTATCACTTCATGGTGTCGAAGATTTGTACCAGATTATGCTAAAATTGCTCACCCCCTTAATCATTTATTGCTTAAAGAGTCAAAGTGGGAATGGAAGGAGGAACATCAAAAGGCTTTTGATGACCTTAAAAACAAACTCACAGAAGCACCAGTTTTGGCATGTCCTGACTTCACTCAGAAATTCATTCTGCAAACTGATGCCAGCGACTATGGTTTAGGAGCTGTTTTAACACAGAACATTGATGGAAAAGAACAAGTTATTGCATACGCCAGTCGACATTTGAGCAACGTTGAATTAAAGTTTTCTGCAACGGAGAAGGAATGCTTGGCTATTATATGGGCTATCAGGAAAATGAGGCATTATCTTGAAGGATACCGCTTTACAGTTGTAACGGACCGTTTATCATTAAAATGGTTGAACTCTATTCAAAGTCCTTCCGGCCGAGTTGCACGTTGGGCCTTAGAGTTACAGCAGTATCAATTTGATGTGCATTATAGGCGAGGTAAGCTAAATACAGTCGCTGACGCGTTGTCAAGGCAACCAATAGAATATTTGTGTTTAACATCTGATGATCAACAGTGTAGTTGGTTGAAGAAGAAAATGAAAGAAGTTCGTGAAAATGGGCAAGCCAATCCGGGATTTTGTATCGAAGATGGAAAACTTTATCGACGTTTCTCTGCTCGGACAGTTGATGACGATTGCATTCCATGGAAATTATGCGTTGATAAACCTGCTCGGTTTCGAGTTCTGAAGGAAAATGACGACAATCCTACAGCAGGTCACTTGGGAATAAGGAAAACAATTACTCGGCTCAAAAATCGATATTATTGGCCAGGTATGCATCGTGATATAAAGCGTTATGTTCAGCAATGTGAATCATGTCAAAAATATAAAATATCACAACAACGTCCTGCGGGAATGATGCATTCGGAGATACCTAAAGAACCATGGGAGGTATTATGTGCTGACTTTATCAGTCCCTTACCCCGATCTAAACATGGTAATTCGACACTTTTGGTATTTTTTTGACAAATTTTCGAAATGGGTAGAATTGGTTCCTTTACGTTCTCCAACCACAAGCAACTTGTGTAAGGCATTTCGAGAACGTATACTTTCACGATTTGGAGTCCCAAAAACTTTTTTATCCGACAATGGTACTCAATTCACTAGTCGTAAATTCAAGCAATTTTTAGTGGAACTAGGCGCTCGTCAACGGTATACAGCTCCATATATGCCCCAAGAAAATCCAACAGAGAGGGCTAATAGAACAATCAAAACAATGATTGCGCAATTTACTCACGGTGTACATAAGACTTGGGATGAACTTCTCCCCGAATTTATGTTGGCCATCAATACTGCGGTTTCAAACTCCACAGGATATAGTCCTGCGTTTATTGTTCAAGGTAGAGAGCCACGACTGCCAGCCTCTATTTATGATCAAAACGTACAGCCGTTTCCGTCTTATATGGAAACAATTAATGAAAAAGTAACTCGACTTAAAGAGATATCCCAAATTGTTTGTAGAAATTTGGAACAAGCAGCAGAAACGCAAGCCAAATCATATAACTTTCGACATCGTGAATGGAAACCAAAAATTGGAGATCAAGTATTACTTCGGCAACATCATATTTCGAATGCAGTAGAGAATTTTTCCGCCAAGCTTGCACCTAAGTGTGATGGCCCGTTTACAGTAACTGGGTTTATTTCACCTGTAATTGTGAAATTGAAGAAGGAAACTGAGTCGAAATTTCGGACTGGCCATTTATCGCAATTAAAAGCTTTTGTTTCCGGAAGAAGGGAGGAAATGTGAAATACTTTTACATAATTACACTTGTTCTGCTATTTCATGAAATACTTTTAATATCTAATATTCTTTTGTTAAATTGTAAATGAGATTTTCAGCGTTTGAAATAAAATTGAGTAGATTGTAAGCAAGCAAACCCTACTGTAGCTACCCCGGATGCAAATATCATTACACATGAAATAAACAGGGTTATTCTTTAGAAGGGCGGGTAGGAGTTTCTACTTTCAGGAACCCTGGACGAACTGAGGCCAACCTCGGCAAAACCAAAGGATAAGTCCGTCACAGGAAGTCGTAATCCGCTAAGGAGTGTGTAACAACTCACCTGCCGAAGCAACTAGCCCTTAAAATGGATGGCACTTAAGTTGTACACCTATTCATTACCGCTAAAGAAGATGATTTATAATTCAATTTCGATTGAATTATACATTTTGAAAGTTTAGTGAGTAGGAGGGTACAATGGTGTGCATAGAAGTGTTTTTGAAAGCCTTAGTTAAAACTTATTTTCATACATTTTTATATGTGCGCGGCCTCTCAGCAATGCTTATTTCATTCATGCAATATTTACTTTTTCATAACTATTATAGAGGACTTGTCCCAGACTAACAAAACGCCTCTTTATATTAGTATTATAAGTTTCTTTAGCTTGCAGTTTTAGGCGTGCTCCGCCTACCACACCGGATGCCCTGGGTTCAAACCCCGGGCAAAGCAACATCAAAAATTTTAGAAATAAGGTTTTTCAATTAGAAGAAAATTTTTCTAAGCGGGGTCGCCCCTCGGCAGTGTTTGGCAAGCGCTCCGGGTGTATTTCTGCCATGAAAAGCTCTCAGTGCAAAACTCATCTGCCTTGCAGATGCCGTTCGGAGTCGGCATAAAATCATGTAGGTCCAGTCCGGCCAATTTTTAGGGAAAATCAAGAGGAGCACGACGCAAATTGGAGGAGAAGCTCGGCCTTAGATATATTCGGAGGTTATCGCGCCTTACATTTTTGTTTTTTTTATAAGTTTCTTTAGCTTGCATTTCGTTGGTCGCAACACACTTTACAAGTATTTTGAAAATTTTAAAACTTTCATATATGAACTAATTAGTTTCTACTTCTATGAAACTTTCTCATGCTAAAAATTTAAAATTAGTTTAGAATAGAATATGAAAAGCATTAATATGATCAACAATTTCTAATTTAACTAACAGCCAGTTACCAATAGTTATCAAATATCAACACTTGATGTATTAATATTTGAGTTAAAAGATTAAATTTGCTTATTTTCAGTTAGTTTGGCATAGTGTAATTTAGTGTGGCTTAGTTTTGAATGGCTGACCGAAAGTTTTCATACGTTACCTAAAATTGTTTTCTGACTCGCATACCTCACATGACGAAATATATATGAAGAAGACAAGTTTTATAATGTATTGAATTTTTACCAGTAATACCATGTTAGTTTCTTTAATAAACTAACTAGGCAATATCATCGAAAGTATGATAAATTGTCCATATTGAATTTCGCATATATTTTCTGTCATGTGAGGCGATAATTTATTATTTTTATACTTATATGAAGATTTTCCTTTGTACTTATATGAAAGTTTTAATAAACATCAAATAATGGTATAATATATAAAAGCATTCTTTATATAAACGTTAATATTTATATTAATAAAAATGTTCAATATGACAACCACCAAAACAGCAGGGAGAGTATTCGATACGCCAGGAAGACGAGGAGACTCAGGGTCGAGTGTTCGTGGAGTACACTCGGCACGTCAATCTCAGGATGTGCATATATAACGCGCAGGTTGAAACCGAACACCCGGCCAACCAGAGGATCGTGGAGGCGATATGCGAACCGCCAACAACTAACGCCGACGACAACGAAGTATTATGCCGTATAGCCAGCGAGGCCAACGGCAGCCTCAACGACGACAACGACGACAACAACATATTAAGCCTTCTGTCCAGCAAGGTCAACGGCAGCCTCAAAGACATCAGCAGTGACGTGCTAAGGCTGACCGCAAGCAACGAGGACATCGGCGACCGCAGCAATAACGACGGGGACGGCAGCAGTATGGTAGTCGAAATACAACAATGGCTGAACAGCGCCCAAACCAACACCCCGGAGACGTGGGAGAATCGCTCCGGTATTCAGCCACTGCCAGAAGAACTCACCAAGGACTTCGTACGATACCTACATCAGCCACGACAGCAGCCACAGAAACGACGACAGCGGTCTTATAAACGCTTTACTGAGGGCCATCTCTACCGCGTGCGCATTACGCGCAATGGGCTGGTCACGGTGATTCTCGTTGCGGCAGGTGAGAGGGAAATGTGAGAACCCCAAAGACGACGACTTTATATCCTCACAAAATACACATATCCATACATTCTAAAGAACATACATTTTTGAAATAACTTGAAATTTATAATAATATTCGAATTTATCACATTTTATATGAAGCACCAGAAATATACATATGTATACCTTTATGAATTATACCCTAAACACATATATTCTGTTGTACATTGAATGGATAATTACTAAACTGAAGGACAAATTAGACTTGCGCAATTTTGCATGCAACAAAAATATTTACATTTCCGCCCACATAAATTTTAAATATAGGATCACCCTAACATGCGTTGGAAGGGAGGTAGATAGGCACAAAAGATAAAAATGCAGCGGTCGATCAACCCTTTGCACACTCAAAATCCAATACACCCAGCTACAAGTACAACATACATAATAACTTAAGTGAACGGAGATCAGCAGCAAGTCGTCAAAAATAAGCGCCGCTACTAATTGGAATTTTGCTATACATACCTACGCACTAGCATACAACACACCAAAGCACGCCATACAACAGGAGGCAGAAGCATTGGGCAAAGCAAAACACAATGTTAGAATCAGGTGACAACAAGCAAATGTACATACACACAATAGTTAAAGCGAAGGCCGGAAAGCACGGAATGCGGGCAAATACAAATAATCAATAAGGAGCATTATGATGCGTGGATATTTATGGAAAGAAATATTCACCGGAATAACTGTGCTTTTATATTGTTAATATTATTAGTTAGAAATTGGTATTATAAAATAACCGTTGCTTGCGTGCAAAAATTAGTATATAAGGGAGACGAATTCGCATTAAAAGACAGAGAGATTAGGAGGCAGGCATACGAGTCGGTAGGTTTTATGACAACCGATCAAGAGTACACCTGAAGGGTTTTGACTTCATTTGTTCTAAAGTATATTCGTCTGGAGGCTTAATTACTCCATTCGACCGCAGAAGTTGGCCGAGGGCTTTATTACCTCAGTCACCTCTTACAAAGCAAGGGAATAAGCTAGGAGTAGAAATAGAGTTTTTGTTAAATAAATACTTATAACGTTTTACATAAAATAAACAGGGTTATTCATTTAGAAGGGCCGGTAGGAATTTCTACTTTCAGGAACCCTGGATGAACTGAGGCCAACCCCGGCAAAACCAAAGGATAAGTCTGTCACAGCAAGTCGTAATCCGCTAAGGAGTGTGTAACAACTCACCTGCCGAAGCATCTAGCCCTTAAAATGGATGGCGCTTAAGTTGTATACCTATTCATTACCGCTAAAGAATATGATTTATAATGCAATTTCGATTGAATTATACATTTTGAAACTTTAGTGAGTAGGAGGGTACAATGGTGTGCATAGAATTGTTTGGCGTAAGCCTGCATGGAGCCGCCATTGATACAGATCTTGGTGGTAGTAGCAAATAATTGAATGAGACCTTGGAGGACTGAAGTGGAGAAGGGTTTCGTGTGAACAGTGGTTGATCACGAGTTAGTCGGTCCTAAGTTCAAGGCGAAAGCCTTAGTTAAAACTTATTTTCATACATTTTTATATGTGCGCGGCCTCTGTGCAATGCTTATTTCATTCATGCAATATTTGCTTTTTCATAATTTTTATATAGGACTTGTCCCATACTAACAAAACGCCTCTTTATATTGGTATTATAAGTTTCTTTAGCTTGCTGTTTAGGCGGCCACCGTGGTGTGATGGTAGCGTGCTCCGCCTACCACACCGGATGCCCTGGGTTCAAACCCCGGGCAAAGCAACATCAAAAATTTTAGAAATAAGGTTTTTCAATTAGAAGAAAATTTTTCTAAGCGAGGTCGCCCCTCGGCAGTGTTTGGCAAGCGCTCCGGGTGTATTTCTGCCATGAAAAGCTCTCAGTACAAAACTCATCTGCCTTGCAGATGCCGTTCGGAGTCGGCATAAAATCATGTAGGTCCCATTCGGCCAATTTTTAGGAAAAATCAAGAGGAGCACGACGCAAATTGGAAGAGAAGCTCGGCGGAGGTTATCGCACCTTACAATTATTATTTTTTTTTTTTATAAGTTTCTTTAGCTTGCATTTCGTTGGTCGCAACACACTTTACAAGTATTTTGAAAATTTTAAAACTTTCATATATGTACTAATTAGTAATTCTATGAAACTTTCTCATGCTAAAAATTTAAAATTAGTTTAGAATATGAAAACCATTAATATGATCAAAAATTTCTAATTTAACTAAGAGCCAGTTACCAATAGTTATCAAATATCAACACTTGATGTATTAATATTTGAGTTAAAAGATTAAATTTGCTTATTTTCAGTTAGTTTGGCATAGTGTAATTTAGTGTGGCTTAGTTTTGAATGGCTGACCGAAAGTTTTCATACGTTACCTAAAATTGTTTTCTGACTCGCATACCTCACATGACGAAATATATATGAAGAAGACAAGTTTTATAATGTATTGAATTTTTACCAGTAATACCATGTTAGTTTCTTTAATAAACTAACTAGGCAATATCATCGAAAGTATGATAAATTGTCCATATTGAATTTTCATATATTTTCTGTCATGTGAGGTGATAATTTAATATTTTTATACTTATATGAAGATTTTCCTTTGTACTTATATGAAAGTTTTAATAAACATCAAATAATGGTATAATATATAAAAGCATTCTTTATATAAACATTAATATTTATATTAATAAAAATGTTCAATATGACAACAACAACCCAACCAAACAACACCAACATCACCAACAACAACAACAAAAGTATTAAATAGTTTCATACAAGTACAAAGTTGCATACAAGTAGTAAAAAGTTCAATACAAGTACACACTTTCATACAAGTACGAAGTTTCATACAAGTACAAAACCATATTATAAGTTCCAGAAAATTCAAATGGACGCCGGCTCTTCACAAAAAATTCGATTACCTGAATTACTAAGATTCCTGCTTGTGTAAAACTTAAATATTTTATATAATTTGTGTGTTGTAAGAAGATTTATAAGACAAATAACTCTCAATAATTAGCCGTTGTTCGTTGTTATATTGCTGCTTGTTTTATTGTTTAGCAGAAGATTAATTAGAAAGTTGTCAAAATCTTCTGCTTTGTAATAATGCAAATATAATAAAATAATATTCATTATTTTCATCTCAATGTTGGTAAGTTAATTTTTTCGCTCAATTTTTTTTTTTGCGTTGGGACAGCGAGTGTAGGTTTATCGTGAGTACCTGTCTTTGAAGACCTAACCTCACGTATGCACCAAGTACACGGGTCAAAGCAGGTTTGACCAGCCCCCAAGGCCTGCTTGCCTTGGTACCAGCCGGTAATGTGAGTGGACATATCATCACCTTGGTGGGGTTGGAGGCCTATCTAACACCTCTTCCATTCTATGGGTCATGGCACCCGGTTGCAATGCAACTCCACATTCGAGCTAACCAACTCTTACCGCATTCGGATATCAACCACAGCCACCATGATGCTCCCAAAGGGGCCTACCGCAATGAACAGAAACGGAGTATCCACCTACTCCGGACCGACCGCCTAGTGTGAGGTGGGCGTCCAAGCGTCTTCAACGGTACGTCTTTTCCGGAACCCAAACTGTATATCCGACTGCTTACCACCAATTAGCTCCTGAAGCCGCTCGACCATAACCCTCTCCAGCACTTCGCCAAGCACTAGAAGAAGGCTGATACCTCGGTAAGACCGAGGATCTGACCTTATTTTGTCAGGCGAATTTAGGAGAACGACAACCCTAGCCGTTTTCCACGCATTTGTCGTAAACGGCTTCCAAGTATTCCGGAATAAACTTCCACAAATACTTGCACATTTCTCCATTTATCCCATCCAAACCCGAAGACCATTTAGACCTAACCAGGCCAAATGCATATTCTAACTCTTCGACTTCTAGTCGAGCTATAGGTACCTCCTGTGCAAGACGGGGACCTGGACCTCAGCCCTGGGAAAGAACCCTTCTAAAAGCAGCTCGGAACATTTCCTCCATGTTGATAGTGTTATTTCGGCGACACGGAGGGAATTAACTTCTGTCTGTCGGCGACCCCTACAGATCTTATAGACCTGACCCCAGGGATCGTTCGAATTTTCAGACTCGAAGTTGCGCCATTCTTCTTCTTTAACTTCCACAATCATCCTTTGGACTCACGTATTTCCACACTTAATTGACTCCTGAGTTGGGACACACGTTGAAACTGACGTCTCAGGCGCCTGACAGATCTCCTAATCTGGGTTGAAATCGTTGCCTCAATCTGCTCATTTACTGGGAGCTCGGAAAATACGTCGAGGGGTGTAGCAGTCACCTTCTGTTCGACGTATAACCCGTACAGAGTCCAGTTTGCCCCGGCAGTACGCCACCCCATTACAGAGGGCGTAACAAGCATATCCGGGGTGGTTCGGCGAGCGATCACAATTTGTATCAAATCATGGTCGCTAATCCCCTCACCCCCTTACTCAACATCAGCAACTGAATGCTCTCGCTGCTGGCTCATTCATGAGAGTAACATCAATGTCAATCTTACCCATGGGCCCATCGAACATGTACCACTCACTCGGTTCGTTCACAACATGAACGCGAGCAGTTAGTACCCAATCGCCCAATGCCTCTCTCCATCCATGACTAGCATATCCAGGGGAAACCCTGGATATTTTGCTATGCCATATAGGGGATACAGCATTGCCATCCATACCTATGATAACTGCCGTGCTACTCCCAAGTAGCATCACCGTATTGAGGTATTGGATATATGGTTCCAGGGGTTCAGAAAACTTACAATATATGCTTGCAAAGACGCCTCTATCAAAAGTGTCCTCATGCTCACACATACTCCCCAATCAGACGCATTCAACAACAAGCATTCATAATTAGGCTCATTCACCACGATTGCAGCATTGCCCCGACAATCAAAAAAGGACCTAAACCCTCCAGGGAGACCTCTCACCACACCGGTGGTGGTGTAGGGTTCCCGGAGCAGGGAAATATTGCAACTTTCATTAGCCATACGCGTCCCAATTCACACACGATGGCGTACTCTCCTTGACAGTTGAGTTGAAGGACTAAACCCATTAATCGTTTAATCGGGGATGGCCCGTATTGCTTTTTTAAATGTATGAAATCATTTATGTGAAGCAATTTTTAATTTTTATAATTTATTTATTAATTTGGGAAAAATTTAAACAACGTGACATCAGGACGGACAAGGCGACAGCTGTTTCGATTATACCTTGTAAATCTCTTCAAAGCCTTTCCTCCCGGGAGTGGGAGTCGAACCCGCATTCCTACGGTAGTTGAAATGGTTACAAACGCATTCAGCTACGTCATGACTTAGTTGTTGTGAAGTGTTTCCCAATTGCCTTCTCTTGCATATTTTAATCTTTTACACATTGCATACTTCGTATGCAATTATGTGTTAAAGCTATGCTTGTTGGTACGGCGGTTTTTAAGAAACTTTGGTAATGTTGCTGTTTTTGTTCTATTTATAGAACTACAGCGAATTAACCAATTTTGTCTGTTTGTATGATTTAATCGGGGATTGCCCGTATTGCTTTTTTAAATGTATGAAAACATTTATTTGAAGCAATTTTTAATTTTTGTAATTTTAACATTTATTTTATAATTTGGGCAAAATTTAAACAACGTGACATCAGGACAGACAAGGCGACAGCTGTTTCGATTATACCTTTTAAATCTCTTCAAAGCCTTTTTTCCCGGGAGTGGGAGTCGAACCCGCACTCCTACGATAGTTGAAATGGTTACAAACGCACTCAGCTACGTCATTCATTAGTTGTTGTGAAGTTTTTCCCAATCGCCTCCTTTTGCATGTTTTAATCTTTTACACATTGCATACTTCGTATGCAATTATATGTTAAAGCTATGCTTGTTGGTATGGCGGTTTTCTAAGAAACTTTGGTAATGTTGCTGTTTTTGTTCTATTCATAGAACTACAGCGAATTAACCAATTTTGTCTGTTTGTATAATTTAACCGGGGATTGCTCGTATTGCTTTTTTAAATGTATGAAAACATTTATTTGAAGCAATTTTTAATTTTTATAATTTATTTAATAATTTGGGAAAAATTTAAACAACGTGACATCAGGACGGACAAGGCGACAGCTGTTTCGATTATACCTTGTAAATCTCTTCAAAGCCTTTTCTCCCGGGCGTGGGAGTCGAACCCGCACTCCTACGATAGTTGAAATGGTTACAAACGCATTCAGCTACGTCATGCCTTAGTTGTTGTGAAGTTTTTCCCAATTGCCTTCTTTTGCATATTTAAATCTTTTACACATTGCATACTTCGTATGCAATTATGTGTTAAAGTTATGCTTGTTGGTATGGCGGTTTTCTAAGAAACTTTGGTAATGTTGCTGTTTTTATATATTTATAGAACTACAGCGAATTAACCAATTTTGTCTGTTTGTATAATTTAACCGGGGATTGCTCGTATTGCTTTTTTAAATGTAGGAAAACATTTATTTGAAGCAATTTTTAATTTTTATAATTTATTTAATAATTTGGGAAAAATTTAAACAACGTGACATCAGGACGGACAAGGCGACAGCTGTTTCGATTATACCTTGTAAATCTCTTCAAAGCCTTTTCTCCCGGGAGTGGGAGTCGAACCGGCACCCCTACGATAGTTGAAATGGTTACAAACGCATTCAGCTACGTCATGCCTTAGTTGTTGTGAAGTTTTTCCCAATTGCCTTCTTTTGCATATTTTAATCTTTTACACATTGCATACTTCGTATGCAATTATGTGTTAAAGCTATGCTTGTTGGTGCGGCTTTTTCTAAAAAACTTTGGTAATGTTGCTGTTTTTGTTCTATTTATAGAACTACAGCGAATTAACCAATTTTGTCTGTTTACATGATTTAATCGGGGATTGCCCGTATTGCTTTTTTAAATTTATGAAAACATTTATTTGAAGCAATTTTTAATTTTTATAATTTATTTAATAATTTGGGAAAAATTTAAACAAGGAAGGCTCGGTGCCAGCGGGGGGACAACAGTTGTGAACAGCGCTAGCGCCTTTTTCCCCGGATTCCTCCACAATTTTCTCTCCAATTTTCTCCTCCTCTAATGACGTGCCCTGCTCGTTTGCGTCCTTGCTCGCAGCTATACTACCGTCAGTTGCGTCCTCATCGTCAGCAGCAGTCTCTGGTACGCCATCGGCTGCTTTACCGTCGGTTGAGGAGCCAGCGACAGTAGTCACCACGGGCTCAGCACCGAAAACAACCCCCCCCCCCCCGCAACATCAGTTTTTTTCCCAGCTAAGGGGACATACCTCGGATTCCTGCAGACTGGGTAAGTCCGCGTCACTATCGGATTTCGGGAGAATACTCTCCTCATCCTCGAGTTCGCGGAATTACTCGGCCCGCCCTTTCCCTCCTGCTCTACATATTTCTGGGTGGTCGTCTTCCCCGACGCCACTGGTATCCCCGACTTACCCAGTATCTGCCTCTTCAACCTTTTTTCCGCATTTTTCTTCCCTCCCGATGACACAGCCGTGGCATTCCCAGTATTCACATTAAGGAATTGCTTCGCGCTCACTCCTTTTTCTTCACGACGAACGACGTCCGACGGAAGATGTCCCCGGCGATTCATTCCGCGGCCCACCATTCCGCAAAAATGTCTGACGTCAGCGGCAAACTTGGTCACACTTATACGACACGGCTGTAAAAGTATACACCACGAGAAAACCGATGCCCACCGGGCAAATATAGGCTGCTCTAAGTTAGAGGACTATAACCACTCAGAACAAGTGGCAGCAGCAGTAGCAACAGCAGTAGCAGCCCAACCCGTTAACTAAAGCAAAAGCGCAGTGACGTAGCTCGTGCGCTGTTTGTCAAGTAAGTACTGACGTGGTCACTACCACCGTCCCGGGGACGGAACACTGTTCCCCGTATTGGGGACAAGTCGACCGTCACGAAAGATACGCCGAGCTGAACGGGCAGATTACAAATACTACAGTTGATACTGCCACTAGTTCGAGTGCCGGTTTATGCCTCCTCACGCAGGCAGTCCACAATTGTTCACAGAGAAAGTAGTCCAACACTGTTCCCAAGCGGAACAGTGTGTAGTCACACACAAGTTTTCTACTGGGTACTCACTCACAGCCGACAGATGCGCGCACACACAATTCTACCTCCACGTGCAGGCACTTTGAGGTTAGGGCGAAAATGGGTAGCAAACAAAATCACGCGCACAAAATTAGGGCTCCGCCGGAGATTGACCTTCGAATGACCGCTAAATTGGAATTCCAAATTGCTAACACTTTACACTGTTTACACAAAAAAATGTTTTTTCCACCCCTTTGTATATGCTACAAAAACTCACTAAAAGCACTCAACATAATTATTACTACCACTGTCCGCAACTTCAAAGTACAACAGTTCGCAACGAAATCCAAACTCTGAGTGAGTAGATAGGGACAGTCGATAAATGTTTAACGTGGAGGGTGGGGCCGTGTGTAGAAGTCCACGAAAGTGGGGAAAGCTGGGAATGGCCAGAGCGATTCTTTTGCATGCGGTTCAAGCAGCTCACTACTGCCGGTCGCTTGCGGCCAAGTATCCTCTGGGTAGCCGCTAAACATCCGTTTAGCGCTGAGCTAATGTGAGAAGGCGACAACCTGGCTAGGCCACTCTGACATAATCGGTTTAAGGGCCAGCCGGGGGAGATCTCATCGGCATCGTCTGTACACTTCTAGGTGCGGCTGCAAGCGGGCGTCTGTCTTGGAGCAAGCGGCTCGCCATATAAACGTACCAAGTAATATTTTCACCCCCGCTGAGCGGGCTGTGCGCTGGGCTTCGGACCCGCCACGTAAAACCATACTCCAATGAAATATAACAACAAGCCTCGGATAAATACACTCTCTATTGATGACGACCATGGCAAACGTTTGAAGGACAATTAATTGAGGGCATGCACCTGGAACGTCCGCTCCCTGAATGGGATTGGTGCAGATGCCCGGCTGGTTGATGTCCTCGTCAAAGCAAAATCTGACATCACTGCCATCCAAGAAATGCGTTGTACGAAGCAAGGAAGAAAGAAGATCAAAAATTTTGACATATATTGGAGTGGCCATACGAATAAGCGCAGTTTCGGCGTCGGATTTGTGGTGGGAGAGAGACTTTGTCGCCAAGTTCTGGAGTTCACACCTGTGGACGAACGTCTCGTCGCTATCCGAATAAAAGCAAAATATTTTAATATATCATCCATCTGCACCCATGCGCCGAGAGAGGAGAAAGACGATGAGATGAAAGACACTTTTTATGAACAATTAGAACGCACATACGAGCGCAGCCCCAGTCACGATATAAAAGTCGTGCTTGGTGACTTTAACGCCAGGGTGGGCAAAGAAGGTATTTTTGGCCCTACAGTCGGAAAGTTCAGCCTACACAATGAACCTTCTCCTAACGGACTGAGGCTGATTGACTTTTCCGGTGCTCGAAACATGGTCATATCCAGCACCAGGTTCATGCATAAAAAGATACATCAAGCTACATGGCTGTCTCCTGATCGAAATACTCGCAAACAGATCGATCAAGTTATGATAGACGGACGGCATGCCTCCAGTGTTTTAGATGTGCGCACGATCCGAGGACCTAACATCGACTCGGACCATTATCTCGTTGCAGCCAAAATACGCACCCGCCTCAACGCAGCTAAAACCAAGGAACAAAAAACACAAGGGAAGCTAGACGTCGAAAAGCTTCAATCACAACAGGCTGCCAATTATTTCGTGAGTTGAAAAAGGAAGCGAGACGCCTTTTCAGGAAGAAAAAAGCCGAAGCAGAAAGGCGTGAGTGCAAGGAGCTTGAGCTGCTAGCCACCAGGTATAACGCCCGAAAATTTTACCACAAAATACGGTGACAGACCGAAGGTTTTAAGACCGGGGCAAGCTCCTGTAGGAACGAAAACGGCGACCTTGTAACTAATGTCCAGAGAGTGCTTAGATTATGGAGGAAACACTTCTCTGTTCTCCTAAATGGAGGCAGCAATTCAGCGCGCAGAGATGAAGAACCCGATACCGCAACCGATGATGATGGAATATATGTTCCCCCGCCCGATTATGACGAAGTTAGAATAGCAATAACCAGATTGAAAAACAACAAGGCCGTGGGCCTTGATGATTGCCTGTGGAGTTATTCAATTACGGTGGCGAGGAGTTGGTAAGGCGCATGCAGCAGCTTCTTAGCAAAATATGGGCGGAAGAGTGCATGCCCGACGGTTGGAATCTAAGTGTTCTTTGCCCAGTCCACAAGAAGAGGGATACTGCAAAATGCACCAACTATCGTGGGATCAGCCTTCTCAATATCGCATATAAAGTCTTTTCAAGTATATTGTGCGAAAGATTGAAGCCCACCGTGAACCGGCTGATTGGAGTGCGGCTTCAGACCTGGTAAATCTACCATCGACCAGATTTTCACAATGCGCCAAATCTTGGAAAAAACTCGTGAAAAAAGAATCGACACACATCACCTCTTCGTCGACTTTAAAGCCGCCTTCTACAGCACGAAAAGGAGCTGCCTATATGCCGCTATGTCTGAATTTGGTTTCCCAGCAAATCTTATACGGCTGTGCAAAATGACGTTGAGGAACATCATCAGCTCAGTCAGAATTGGGAAGGACCTCTCCGAGCCGTTCGAAACTAAACGAGTTTTCAGACAGGGTGACCCCTATCGTGCGATTTCTTTAATTTGATGCTGGACAAAATTATACTAGCTGCAGAACTTAACCGCACTGCAACAATATACTATAAAAGCATGCAATTACTGGCATATGCTGATGACACTGATATCATCGGCATAAACACCCGCGCCGTTAGCTCTGCTTACTCCAAACTGGAAAAAGAAGCCGTAAAGATGGGTTTGCTGGTGAATGAGGACAAAACGAAGGACCTGCTGTCATCGAGCAAAGAGTCAGCGCATATGCACCTTGGCAACCACGCTACTGTTGGCAGCCATAATTTCGAAATAGTAAAAGACTTCGTTTATTTGGGAACCAGCATCAACACTAGCAACAACATCAGCACTGAAATCCAGCGAAGAATCAATCTTGCCAATAAACGATACTTTGGACTGGGTAGGCAATTGAAAAGTAAAGTCCTCTCTCGGCGATCTAAAATCATACTCTACAAGTCACTTATCGTCCCCGTCCTGCTATATGGGGCAGAGTCATGGACCATGACAACAGCAGATGAAGCGGCTTTGGGAGTGTTCGAGAGAAAAGTTCTTCGAAAGATTTATGGACCTCTACGCGTTGGCGATGGCGAGTACCGAAGAAGATTTAATGATGAGCTGTACGAGCTATACGCAGACATTAACAAAGTCCAGCGGCTGCGCTGGCTAGGCCATGTTATGCGAATGAAAGATGATGCTCCGGCCAAGGAAGTGTTTCTATCGGAACCCGCCTATGGAAGCAGAGGTAGAGGGCGGCTCCCACTCCGATGGAAGGACCAGGTGGAAAACGATTTAAACTCCCTTGGTGTGACCAATTGGCGCTGGTTGGCGGAGCGAAGGAGCGACTGGCGCGCCTCGTTGGACGGCCATAACCGTTTAGACGATTAAGCGCCAATTAAGTAAGTAAGTAAGTATTGTCTTAGAAGACCTACCCCACCGTGTCAAGCACAGATTAATGTCCGTTGACCTTCGGCCCAACAAATTGGTACCAAACGGTGAGCTGGGTATTCAAGTCGACCAGCCTTCGGTTGGCCGGGGAGGACTATCCACAATCCCCTTCTATTCGGGTTAATGGCACCCGGTTGCCAGCAACTCCACTGCGAGTTCCGTTCTTGCCTCTGTATCCCTATTTCATTGATTTGATATCTCGACATCTGACTAACAAGTTAATCAGATTGAGATATTGTGTTTTGTCCCAATTTGGAAATGTGACCAACCTTTTCTGTCCTGCAGTGTTACAACAATGTACAATACATTGTTTACGATGGAGCTGGTTTTGCTTAGATATTGCTTAAAGGCCGCACTACGTTGACTAGCAGTGTGAGCCATTCTGCGCTTCATTTTCGCTTCCATTTTGGCTACCATTATCTTCACTCCAATTGCCACTCAAAATACTGCACCAATTATGCTCCATTTTACACTCCATCACAAACATAATAAAGGGCTGTGAACAACCTTTTATGCAGACAGACCTGCAAGTCCCGAGTGTCTGCCTCAGCAATGTCTTTCGACATCGCTTAATGCCGCACTGCGTTGACGAACATTGTGCGCCATATTGTGCTTCATTTTTGGCTTCCATTTTTGCTTCCATTTTCTTCACTCCAATTTTCACTCAATTACGCCACAATTATGCTCCATTTCATACTCCAATTACACTCCTACACAATTAAAGGGATGTGTCCAACCTTTTCCAATCACAGATGTGTAAATACCGAGTACCTGCCCCAGCAACATCTTCGCATAGCAGTCGGCCACACTGCAGTGATATGATAACATCAAATCTGCCCAATTTTTTGGATGTGGCCATCCATTCTGCGAACGCTTCCTATCCGCAACGCAGTCTAAATAAGCTTCAAATATCTCAAAAGACGAGATAAGCACCGGCCCACTCGTACAATTATCGATTGTTTTCGGCTGACGATAGACATACGTTTCACCATCTATCAACAGTTTAGCTTCCGGTTGCCACAATTATGGGATGTGACCAACTCTTTCGTCTGCCCCTCAGGGTCAGCTTTTCAATGAAATTGGGTATACTGTGACAAGCAAAAGACCGAGTTCCCATGGGTTTGCACGCCCCAAGGGAAAACAAGTCTACTCAGAACGTGTCATAAAGTGAACTCTTATTTGCAACCAAAGCCACCGCGATGCTCCTACAAGGGGGCCATCCCAGGACAGGAGATGAGACCTGAATACAAGCATCGTACGATACAGTGCATCAGGTCACAACTGGCTTTTCCTGCTCCCGCGGTAGCAGTTTTTATAAAGACCACGTCTAGGGTCCCACCAGCGTCCACCCTGCTCTCTTTTGAGTAAAATCACCTTACTCATGGATTGGTTAGCCATGGTATTATGGTCGCCTTTTACGACCGGTAAACCTACCGTGGGCATATTCTAGCCCCTAACCCACAGGTGGAAGTAGATAGGGACAGCCTGTGTAGGTTTATCGTGAGTACCTGTCTTTGAAGACCTAACCTCACGTATGAACCAAGTACACGGGTCAAGGCTGGTTTGACCAGCCCCCAAGGCTCGCTTACCTTGGTACCAATCGATAATTAGAGTGGACACATCATCACCTTGGGAGGGTTGGAGGCCTATCTAAACCTCTTCCATTCTGTGGGTGAGGCCACCCGGTTGCAATGCAACTCCAATTTCGAGCTGACCAACTCTTACCGTATTCGGATGTCAACCACAGCCACCTCAATGCTCCCAAAGGGGACTACCGCAATGAACAGAAACGGAGCGAGCCCCGCGGGATATCTGTTCCCCGTAGTACCACTTTAAAATCTTGGTATGACTTTCGCAGCCGAAGCCACTTCCGGTTGAGTATCCACCTACTCCGGACCGGCCGCCTAGTGTGAGGTGGGATTAGAACCCGCACACATCCACGGGCACACACACAAATCAACCACCACGATCACCGCCACGTCTCCTCCGTCTAAACACCTCAAAAGCATACCTATTGAGCAAATCAATAGTCCGACTAGTGGGGCGCTCCACTTACATCAACCCTTCCATCTTCAAAACTAATTCCCCAACTACCCACACTCACACAACGCAAGCACCCAGTCCTCCCGCAGCGCACCACATACACAACCCTCCGTTTTGCTCAAGCTCCTCTTATGAAAGAATGCATTAAGAGGACCATGCCCCGTAAGCAGAAAGCCCAGACTGATATTAAATCTGACGTCTGGACTTTCCGCCACAAATGAAATGTCCCGGATATTCGTACGTTACCCTGCCATTGGCAATATTGTCCCAACGCTCCTGCCACTTCCCTCTAACCAACCCTTCTAACGGACGCCTATTTTCCAACGATCCACTCTCCACATTACCGTCGGCGGCCCATTCATCCTCCAACAGCGGCAAACTTGCCCTCCTTCTCAGCCTGAAATAAACAACAAGCTGTATTACTATCAGGTCGAGAGGGGTGAGCCAAGAAGCGCCTGTATCGCAGCCGTGGAAACGGTACGACACAAGGGCGAGCATGGGAGCATCATGCACCTATGTGTGCTCAGCACGCGCCTCAGACCGTGAGCAGTCATGACCGTTCGGTACCATATGGCGGCACCAAAAGTAGCGCAAGCTACGAATAGACCACGATATATCGTAAGAACGGCACGGCGGCTCAGGCCCCACTCACTCCGAATGATACCTCGTAACTGCCCCGAAACCTTCTGCATCTTGTCCCTGACAGCATCTAAGTGTGGTAGGAAGTTCATTCGTTCACCCAATGTCAGCCCCAGCTATTTGACTTGAGTCGCATACCTGATGCTGACCCCGCCGATGCGGACAATCGGTGGGCGATGTCCACCGAAATCTCGACTTCAACGTGGGTACCCCAGCTAGCCACTATTTCACATAGGGACTCGCTGGTGCGCTCAACGCTGGCGCGTAAATCCCCCTCTACTAATAAGAGGAGGCCATCCGCATATGCGCAGAATTTGCAAATATGTGCTAGTTGCCTTAACAGGGAGTCCATCATCATGTTCCATATATATGGACCGCAGATGGATCCCTGCGGACAACCTCGAGCCACCTCCCTTTCCACACTTTCACAGGTACCAACGACAGAAGTTCGTCTGTCCGAGAAATAGCTCTGCCACAAAGCGATCTTTGGGCAGCCGAGCTCCGCTAAGCGTTCGATAGCCCTGTCCCAACGCAGGAACTCAATCGCCGCCCTGAAGTCAATAAACATGCCAAAGACATATTTATTGGAGCTTCTCTCAACACAATCTTGGACATGCATACAGGCGTCTTCAATGCTGCGTCCTTTCCGGAACCCAAACTCTCTATCCGACTGGTTACTCCCAATTAGCTCCTGAAGCCGCTCAACCATAACCCTCTCCAGCACTTTGCCAAGCACTGGAAGAATGCTGATACCTCGGTAAGACCGAAGATCAGACCTTACTTTGTCAGGCGACTTCAGGAGAACGACAACCCTAGCCGCTTTCCACCCACGTCGAAAGTAACCCTCCGTGACAATCTGCCTTTCAGCAAGTGTCGTAGGAAGTTCATTCGCTCACCCATTGTCAGCCCCAGGTATTTGACTTGAGTCGCATACCTGATGCTGACCCCGCCGATGCGGACAATCGGTGGGCGATTCCGTGACAATCTGCCTTTCAGCAGCTGTGTCACGGTTTTGTCCACGGAAATCTCTACTCCAACGTGGGCTCCCCAGCCAGCCATTATTTCACATAAGGACTCGCTGGTGCGCTCAACGCTGGCGCGTGAATCCCCCTCTACTAATAAGAGGAGGTCATCCGCATATGCGCAGAATTTGCAAATATGATCGAGTTGCTTTAACAGGGAGTCCATCATCATGTTCCATATATATTGACCGCAGATGGATCCCTGCGGACATCCCCGTGCCACCTCCCTTTCCACACTTTCACAGGTACCAACGACAGAAGTTCGTCTGTCCGAGAAATAGCTCTGCCACAAAGCGATCTCTGGCCAGCCGAGCTTCACCAAGCGTTCGATAACCCTGTCCCAGCGCAGGAAGTCAATCGCCCCCTGAAGTCAATAAATATGCCAAAGACATATTTATTGGAGCTTCTCTCAACATAATCTTGGACATGCATCCAGGCGTCTTCAATGCTGCGTCCTTTCCGGAGCCCAAACTCTCTATCCGGCTGCTTACCCACAATTAGCTCCTGAAGCCGCTCAACCATAACCCTCTCCAGCACTTTTCCAAGCACTGGAAGAAGGCTGATACCTCCGTAAGACCGAGGAACAGACCTTATTTTGTCAGGCGACTTCAGGAGAACGACAATCCTAGCCGATTTCCACCCACATGGAAAGTAACCCTCCCATATGCATTTGTCGTAAAAGGCTACCAACTATTCCGAGATAAACTTCCACAAACACTTCCACATTTCTCAATTTATCCCATCCAAACCCTGAGACCGTTTAGACCTAACCTGGCCAAATGCATATTCTAACTCTTCGACTTCTAGTCGAGGTATAGGTACCTCCTGTGCAAGACGGGGACCTGGACCTCAGCCCTGGGAACGAACCCTTCTAAAAGCAGCTCGGAGCATTTCCTCCATGTTGATAGTGTTCTTTCGCCGACACGGAGGGAACTAATTTCTGTCTGTCGGCGACCCCTACAGATCTTATAGACCTGTCCCCAGGGGTCGTTCGAATTTTCAGACACGAAGTTGCGCCATTCTTCTCCTCTAACTTCCACAATCATCCTTTTGTACTCACGTATTTCCACACTTAGTTGACTCCTGAGCCGGGAAACTCCATCGGAATTAATCTTCCGGGTGCGTTGAAACTGATGTCTCAGGCGCCTGACAGATCTCTTCTTCTGAGTTAGCTCATGCGTCCACCATCTGACACGATGAAATCGCTGCCTCTTCCACCTTTTGAACATGCTATCATTGACCCGCCAGATACAAGCATTTAGGAGAGCAATCTGCTCATCTACTGGGAGCTCTGCAAATACGTCGAGTGGTGTAGCAGTCACCTCTTGCTCGACGTATAACCCGTACAGAGTCCAGTTTGCCCCGGCAGTACACCACCCCATTTTAGAATGCGTACCAAACATATCCGGGGTGGTATGCTCAGTACGCGCCTCAGACCATGAGCAGTCATGACAGTTCGGTACCATATGGCGGCACCAAAAGTAGCGCAAGCTACGAATAGACCACCATATATTGTATGAACGGCACGGCGACTCAGGCCCCAGTCACTCCGAATGATATGTCGTGACTGCCCCGAAACATTTTGCATCTTGTCCCTAACAGGATCCAAGTGTGGTAGGAAGTTCATTCGCTCACCCATTGTCAGCCTCAAGTATTTGACTTGAGTCGCATACCTGATGCTGACCCCGCCGTTGCAGACAATCGGTGTGCGGTTCTGTGACAACCTGCCTTTCAGCAGCATTGTCACGGTTTTGTCCACCGAAATCTCTACTCCAACGTGGGCGCCCCAGCCAGCCACTATTTCACATAGGGACCTGCTGGTACGCTCAACGCTGGCGCGAGAATCCCCCTCTACTAATGAGCGAAGGTCGTCTGCATACGCGCAGAATTTGCAAAGATGCTCGAGTTGCCTTCACAAGGAATCCATCATCATGTTCCATATATATGGACCACAGATGGATCCCTGCGAACAATCTCGAGCCACCTCCCTTTCCACAATTTCACAGGTACCAACGATGGAAGAAATGGACCCGGGTACTCCTAGAATGTGTTTATAGAATATGAATATCAAATGAAAGCTGTTGATGAGTGCTTTAGTAGAGGGTAATTTGGATGCCCATGGGTGACTAGAGTCTCGAGATATAGGCCAAAACGTGGACCAGGGTACCCCTGGAAAGTGTTTATGGAATATGGATAAAAAATGAAAGCTGTTGATGAGTGCTTTAGTAGAGGGTAAATTTTATACCACTGGGTGACTAGGGTCTCGAGATATAGGCCAAACCGTGGGCCCGGGTACCCCCAGAATGTGTCATTAGGATATGGATATCAAATTAAAGCTGTTGATGGGTGCTTTAGTAGAGGTTAATGTGGCTCTGCCACAAAGCGATTTCTGGGCAGCCGAGCTCCACTAACCGCTCGATAACTCTGTCCCAGCGCAGGAAGTCAAATGATAAATATGCCAAACACATATTTATTAGAGCTTCTCTCAACACAATCTTGGACATGCGTCCAGTCGTCTTCAATGCTTCGTCCTTTCCGGAACCCAAACTGTCTATCCGACTGCTCCCAACCAATTAGCTCCTGAAGCCGCTCGACCATAACCCTCTCCAGCACTTCGCCAAGCCCTGGAAGAAGGCTGATACCTCGGTAAGACCGAGGATCTGACCTTATTTTGTCAGGCGACTTCAGGAGAACGACTACCCTAGCCGCTTTCCACTCATGTGGAAAGTAACCCTACCATATGCATTTGTCGTAAACGGCCTCCAAGTATTCCGGGATAAACTTCCACAAACACTTGCACATTTCTCCGTTTATCCTATCTAAATCCGGACACCGTTTAGACCTAACCAGGCCAAAACATACTCCAATTCTTCGACTTCTAATGGAGGTATGGGTACCTCCTGTGCAAGGCGGGGTACCTACTTCAGCCCTTGGAAAGAACCCTTCTAAAAGCAGCTCGGAACATTCCCTCCATGTTGATAGTGTTCTTTCCCCGACACGGAGGAAATTAACTTCTGTCTGCCGGCGACCCCTACAGATCTTAAAGACCTGTCCCTAGGGGTCGTTCGAATTTACAGACATGAAGTTGCGCAATTTTTCTTCTTTAACATCCATAATCATCCTCTTGTACTCACACGTTTTCACACTTAATTTACTTCTGAGCTGGGACACACCATCGGAATCTATCTGCCGGGCGCGTTGAAACTGACGTCTCAGGCACCTGACATATCTCCTCTTCTCGGTTTGTTCACGCGTCCACCATCTGACACGATGAAATCGTTGACTCTTCCACTTTTAGAACATTTAATTGACACGCCAGATACAAGCATTTATGAGGGAAATCTGCTCATCTACTGGGAGCTCTGCAAATGAGTCAAGCGGTGTAGCAGTCACCTTCTGCTCGACCTATAACCCGTACAGAGTCCAGTTTGCCCCGGCAGTACCCCACCCTATTACAGAGGGCGTACCAAGCATATCCGCGGTGGTTCGGGGAGCGATCACAATTTGTATTAAATTATGGTCGCTTATCCCCTCAATCCCCCTTACTCTACATCCGCAACTGAATGCTGGCTCACTCGTAAGAGTTGCAGCATCCACTCATTAAGTTATTCATTGACACATTCATTCATTTGTACAAACATATATCTCAACCCGTTTTGGAATGTCTTAAAATGCATTGACTCTTACATACATATTAATACATTTGTACTATAAAATTTCCAAATTTATGAGTATTCAACGTGGGTTATGAAGGATATTATTCCTTCCTTAAATGAAAGACCTGTTACTCTGTTAAATATTCAACCGGAAGTGACTTTTCCTCTTTTCTTTTATTGCTCATCCTCATCATTTGTCAAGTTGGCTGTGGTTATCGATACTTATTATCTATGAATATAATACAATATTTAACTTTTGTTGGAGCTACCATATGTTTACAGTACGTTTACGATTTGCTATCTTTACAACTCGGCCAATCCTGACAACGGATCGACCTCGATCAAAGAAGATTTAAAGAAACTAGTCAATCCGCAAGGGATCATGCTATGGTTCGTCAGTACACCCTCCGGGTACACATCGCCTTGCGGGGAGGCTGAAAAATGCCTAATGCACCATAATTGCTGCCGGCGCAGCAACCGTGTGTCCGTAGATTAAAAAACAGCCCCGTTCTGGAACCGGCGCCCACCCCGGCACCACTTTCGCATTACTTCAGGGTGGCGTTCCATATTTCTCATTTTTTAAGAGCCTACTGTTGTCCCTGCGTCCAGGTTCCCGCTATTTGCTCTGAGTGTCCATTTAATCGCCACTGCTTCGCATGCGCATTTCTCTGCGCTCCCTCTCAGCATCCATCAGGCGTGTCATTACTATAAATGCCATTTTGCTCACTGCAGTCCAGCATTCTTTCCTGCTGCACATATGTGAAACTAAATTTCTCGTGGTAGGTTCCTCCTCAAAGACTCCATGCAAGGTGAGTCTTTCTTCGTAGAAACGGGGGCAGTAGAACATGACGTGTTCTGCGTTTTCTAACTCTGTGGTACACATTGGGCAATGAGGATCTTCCTCTATCCTACGCTTCCATAAATACTCTTTGAAACCGCCATGTCCACTCATTATCTGCTTGAGATGGTAGTTCAGTTCGCCGTGCTTCCGCTCATTCCATTGAGCTACGTTCCAAACTAGTGTGAAGGTCCAACGCTCTTTACTCGAGGCCTCCCACCGTTCTTGCCACTTAGCTATTGTTTGTGTCCTTGCTCTTTTCTTGTCTTCTTCAGATGGTCGCTCGATATTATTGTTATACAGATCGGCCATTTCGCTTGCCACTAAGTCCACTGGGATTTTCCGGGTTAGAACCAGGATCGCGTCGGCGGACACCGTCCGATAAGCACTTGCTATTATTAAAGAAGCAAGTCGGTACGCTGCTAATATATATTTTTTATGGGTCTGTTTAGATCCATACCACACTGGTGCTGCGTATAGTATTATTGAGCTGGTTACTGTGGACAATAGCTGACGTATAGCTTCGCTCGGACCACCAATGTTAGGCATTATTCGCATAAGTGATCAATTAACTTTGGTAATTTTCTCCCCCACCGCTCTGAAGTGCTCTTTGAAAGTTAACTTAGAGTCAATGTGCACTCCTAAGTATTTTAAGGAATCCTTT
This sequence comes from Eurosta solidaginis, assembly GCF_040869045.1. Classification (NCBI taxonomy): domain Eukaryota; kingdom Metazoa; phylum Arthropoda; class Insecta; order Diptera; family Tephritidae; genus Eurosta; species Eurosta solidaginis. Next base: position 47,510,438 of record NC_090324.1, read on the forward strand.
GAGGTGATTTGATGATCCCCGACAGTTAAGACTAACTCGTTCGCCGACCGTTTGGAGCTTACTAATACCACTTCCGTCTTTTGGCTAGCCAACTCGAGTCCTGTATTGGTCAGCCATTCCTTTATTCTTGCTACGGCGTCATTACATAATGCTTGAAGCAGGTCCAGTTTCTTGGCCACTACTACCACTGCAATATCATCAGCATATCCCACAATTTGCGTGTTTTCTGGTAGATCAATCTTTAGCACCCCGTCATACATTACATCCAAAGCGTTGGACCGAGAACAGATCCCTGTGGGGCGCCTCCTGTGATTTTGTACTCTTTAGCTCCTTGATCCGTGTCAAAAAGAAGTACTCTGTCTTTAAGATAGCTACCTATAATTCTGCGTAAGTAAGCTGGAGTGCCGAAGCTTTGCCGCGCTGCCATTATCTGCATCCAGTTCGCAGTGTTAAAAGCATTCTTGATGTCCAACATAATCAGTGCACAGAACTTCCTTTTATTTTGGCCTCCAGAGATAGCTTCTCTAGCTATATTGACGACTGTTTGTATTGCATCTACGGTGGATCTTGATTTGCGAAATCCATATTGACTATTCGATAAGCCACCTGGTCTTTCTAGAGTCAGCTGTAGGCGCGCACTAATTATACGCTCGAAAATCTTCCCTAGGGAATCCAGCATACAAAGTGGCCTATATGAGGATGGTTGGTCCGGCTGTTTACCACGTTTCAGCAATAGGACAAGTCTTTGTCATTTCCACGGGCGACGGAACACGCCTTCTTGCATACAGGAATTAAAAAGATCAGTAAATAATGTAGCCCTAGTTGTAATCGCGGCTTTAAGGGCTATGTTTGGTACTTCGTCGGGTCCTGGGGATTTGTTATCAGCAACTCTTTTTACAGCGTCCAGCACCTCTTGCTCTGTAATTTGCGGAATTTCAGTACTTTCTAGATCCTCGCTTGGATAAGTCCAGCGATCTTGCGCCGGGAAAAGTGTTTCAACAATAATATTCATCAGTATCGGGCACGTAGGTTGCTGTGATATCGGTCCTTTAACTTTGGCCATCACAGTTCTGTACGCTGGTCCCCAAGGATCTAGGTCGACATTATCCAGCAGTTCCCTAAAGCATAACTTCTTGCTCTTTTTTATGGCATTTTTAAGTGCCTTTCTTTGTGCGACATAGGTGCTGTGTAGCTCTGCATATCGTGGTGATGAGCGTGCCCTCTGCGCTATTCTTCGTGCTTCGTGGCATTTTCTACGCTCTTCCGCAATTTCGTCATTCCACCAATATACCGGAGTGCGCTGTGCTTTTCCGCGACTTCTGGGCATGGCAGCATCACATGCCATACATAGCAACTTAGTGATTTGAACCGGCTGGTCTTCCGCATGCGATTCTCGTACTATAGCGTCCTTCCAGATAATGTCAAATATTTGTGGGTCGAAAGGGTGCTGTTTCCATTTCCTACTTTGTCGATGTCTTGCTGCTACCGTTCGTGGAGTTTCGAGCAGCTCTACGCTAATAGCTTTATGGTCGCTGTGTGTGTAGACGTTGCTTATGGAATATTTTGCTCGTCTTGCTATTTCGCTGCTAGCGAAGAATGAGATCTATAATGGATCGTCTGGTACCTGTATCGAAGGTATATATCCCTGGTTCATTTAGGAGTTCTAGCCTCAAAGAAGTAAGACTTTCGAGGAGAACTCTCCCTCTTTCGTTGGTTCGTCTACTTCCCCACACAGATGACCATGCATTGAAGTCTCCACACACTAAAAGCGGGTGTTTACCTCGTGCTTCAATGGTGATCCCGTATATCATGTCTTCGAACTCGGCGATGGTCATGCTCGGAGGGGCATAGCAACTGAAGACGTATATACCGTTGATTTTTGCCCACGTGAATCCTGCTACCGTTGGCGTCATAATTTCCTGTGGGAGAAATTTCTCTGGTGCCCAAATTGAAGCTTTCCCTGCTGAATCTGAGAGCCAACCCTGCTCCTGGCGATTTTTGTATTGTTCAGAGAGTACCACTATGTCATATCCTCCTTCATAGACTGTTTGGGATAATAGCTCTTGGGCTGCCTCGCAATGGTTTAAATTGAGCTGCAATACCCTCATGAGACAGTCATTTTGCTGCCCTCTCGTTGTGGGCATTTAAAACTGCCTGCTGAATGTTGTCCCCCACATAGCGCGCACTTCGGTGCATTTTCGCAACTTGCAGCCTTATGACCTTCCTGGCCGCATTTCCTGCATAGGCCAGACCTATCTACAGTCTCCTTACATTTCTGAGCTATATGCCCGTAGCCCCAGCACCTATAACAGCGTTTTTCTTGCTTGAGCTCTCTAATTCGGCAGGAAACCCATCCTACCCGGATTCTTTGCGTATTAAGAACCGCCTTGGCATCATCCGCTGTAAGGCTTATAAGTGCCGACTTCGTGCCACTGTACCCTGTGCGTATGCTTTTTATGGCAGCCACATCTGGAAGTTTGATGTTGCATTGCTGGTGGAGGGCGTTGCAAATCTCCTCGGGCGTAGTAATCTCATCGAGATCTCTGCACTGTAGCGTGACCATTTGGGACTTTGTTATAACTTTAGCCGAGTCCTTTAGTACCGCTTCAATTTCTGCTTGGTACGCGCTTGTTTTCCCATCTTGCGATTTTTTCAGCTCTAGTAACAGCTCTCCTTTCGCCGTTCTTCTAATCGTTTTGACGTCATCACCCAGGGATTTTAATTCGTCGCATCTTCTCACTTTACGCAATATGTCGGCGTACGTCGCATCCCCCGATGATTGCATCCGGCCTAGCCTTAAGTGATTTTTTCTTGCTCTTCTTTTTGGCTAACTGCCACTCTCCCGTCTTTTGGGCTGCAGTTTCCTCTTTCCGCTCCGTCTTTTCTTGCGTTTCTTGCAGTCGTTTGTGACCACCCACGTGCCCTGGTAAGACATCTTTTAGAGTAGTAGTGGGTTTTACCACGTTGTTCTCCTTGGTCGAGTACGAATTATTCCTCGGTCGCTTTCCTGGGGGTGATGGACTTCTATCCTTGGCGCATTCGCTTTCACGCAATTTATGTTCTAAATTCTTTACCTCTAGGGCCGACTCGATGTACAGCACTTTTATTACGGAGGCCAAGGGGTTGCATCCAAACAGCTCCATATCTTCCAATACTACTCCAAATAAGCCAACTTCAACGTTCCTGATAGATACAGGAGCGGATATCTCAATAATAAAGAAGGGTCAAATTGACAGTAATGTCACAATAAATAACTCACAGATCACAGATTTAAAAGGTATTGGCCGAGGCATAACAAGCAGACTTGGAACAGTGAAATCAGATCTAACAGATGATAGTATTTTAATAGGACACAAATTTCACATAGTAGAAGACAATTTCCCAATCCCATGTGATGGAATTTTGGCACTCGACTTCATTAAAAATATTATTGTATTTAAAAAAAAAAAATTAGATTATAATAAAAATGGGGACATTCTAATACTACGACCAAATGATTACCCAGAAGATATAGTTATACAAATGACAAATAAACCAACAATCAATAGCATTTCAATACCCGCAAGAGCCGAAGTAATTAGACAGGTTCATATCAATAGTCACAATAAGGAACTATTAGTACCTCATCAGAATTGACTGATGGCATTTTTGTATCCAACACGATAGTAAACTCAAATCAAGCTTTAATAAGAATAATAAATACCACAGATAAACACGCAGTCATTCAAGATTATGACACCAAAACAGAAAGTTTAGAGGATTACGTAATAATTGAAAATACAGCTCACTGTAAAGCTAATAATAAAGAAAATTTAGAAAGATTGATTAAACATTTTCCCCCATTCGCTAGCCACTCAACACATTATGCTCAGAATTCGTTGATATATTCTCATTAGAAACAGAACCAATCACAATTTTTACAAACAAAAGTAGCATCTGAAAGATAACACCCCTGTGTATATTAAAAATTATAGACTACCCCAAGCACATAAGAATGAAATAAATAAACAAGTAAATAAACTAATTCAAGATGATATTGTTGAACCATCAACCTCAGAATACAACAGACTTATTTTATTGGTACCTTAAAAATCCCTTCCGGGCAAAGAAGAAAAAAGGTGGCGATTAGTTGTTGATCTCAGACATATAAATAAAAAAAATTACAGCTGCTAAATTCCCTTTGCCTAGAATAGATGATATTCTAGATCAATTGGGAAGAACGAAATATTTCTCATGCCTAGATTTAATGTCAGGATTACACCAAATAGAACTCAGCCCAGAGTCAAGAGATATCACATCCTTTACAGCGGATAACGGTAAGTTTCAAAAGATTACCTTATGGCCTCAGAGTAGCTCCAAACTCATTCCAGAGGATGATGACGTTAGCATTCGCAGTAGGATGCTCCGAAAAACATATGATTAAAAATTTACCGGATGTATTCTCCACATGCCGAAAATATAATTTAAAATTACATCCGGACAAATGTCTATTTTTCAGTCAAGAAATTACTTATCTTGGACATAAATGTACAAGTACTGGAATTTCACCAGACCCAAATAAATATAAAATTGTTCAAAATTACCCAACTCCCAAAAATGCCGATGAAGCAAAAGATTTGTCATTTTGTAATTTTTATAGAAGATTTATACCAAATTTCGCGGAATACGCCAGGGTTCTAACAAGACTTAGTAAGAAAAATGTAATTGTCAATTGAACAGACGACTGCGAGCAATCTTTTAATTACCTACAAAATGCATTAATTAGTCCAAACATCCTACAATATCCCAATTTTGATAGAAAGTTCTTTATTAAAACCAACGCATGTGGTTATGCTTGCGGTTCTGTGCTAAGCCAAGAGTATGAAGGAAAACAATTACCCAACGCCTACACCTCAAGATCATTTACAAAAGGCGAAATAAATAAAGCCACGATCGAAAAATAATTAGCGGCCATACATTGTGCCATTATATATTTTAGACCATATGTTTATGGCAGAAAATTCACAGTGAAAGCGGATCATTGACCTTTATCGTATTTATTCTCAATGAGAAACCCTTCATCTAAATTAACTAGAATCATGTTAGATTTGGAGGAGTACGACTTTGGGGTGGAGTACATAGCCGGAAAAGAAAATTACGTGGCAGACGCTCTGTCACGAATAGATATCATGATTTAAAAGAAATGTCAGTACAGGCATGTACAATAATGAAAATCACGACAAGATCGCAAACTAAAAAGAATTCCAGTAATAACAGTAATAGAAATGAAGAGAAGAAAAGTCACAAAGAGAACCCTATAATATACGAAGCGCTTAATATATGTGAAGTAAAAAGACCAGTCCAGCTCGTTTTCGATCCTCCGAAATTATATTTCTAAAAAGGAAAGAAAATTTGTAGTGAAATAAATATAGAGAATCAAATTGTTGAGGCGAAGATTGACTTAGGCCAATTCTTTACCAGGCTTATGGAAAAAGCCGGAAATTTGGGAATTAAGAAAATCCAGTTGTCCTTAGGAGGTGAATTGTTTAATTGTACTCGAGTAGACAAATTTAAGGAAATAAGTACCAAAGTTCTCAAAAATTTAACTATTGCATTAACTCCGGAAGTTGTGCATGTGACTAAAAATGATAAAATTAAAAACATTCTTCAAAAATATCACGATGATCCTGTTAATGGTGGCCACCCAGGAATCAATCGTACAACTAATAAAATAACACAAAAGTATTACTGGCAAAATATGAAAAATGATATAAGAAAATATGTAAAGAAATGCGTTAATTGTAATAAAAATAAAATTTATAAAAATTTAAAAGAACCAATGATTTTGACTAAAACACCACCGAAAGCGTTTGAAACAGAACAAATAGATACAATTGAACCTTTACCAAGATCATTAAATGGAAACGAATACGCTGTCACTCTGATATGTGATTTGACTAAATAAAAAAAAAAAAAAAATAAATGTAAGGCGCTATAACCTCCGAAGAGATCTAAGGCCAAGCTTCTCTTCCAATTTGCGTCGTGCTCCTCTTGATTTTCCCTACAAATTGGCCGGACGGGACCTACATGTTTTATGCCGACTCCGAACGGCATCTGCAAGGCAGATGCGTTTCCAGTGAGAGCTTTTCATGGCAGAAATACACTCGGAGCGCTTGCCAGTCACTGCCGAGGGGCGACCCCGCTTAGAAAAATTTCTTCTAATTGAAAACCCTTATTTCTAAAATTTTGATGTTGCTTTGCCCGGGAGTTGAACCCAGGGCGTACGGTGTGATAGGCGGAGCACGCTACCATCACACCACGTAGTTGCAATTCCTATACAGAGCGAAAATGCAAAAAACAGTAGCCAGAGCGATATTCATTTCATTTTAATTTATGGAAGTATGAAAACAATAATAACGGATATGGGATCTGAATAAAAAAAATAGCTTGTTTGAAGAACTATGGAAGCTTCTCAATATTGAACACAAAACATCTACGCGGTATCACCACCAAACTTTAAGCACTGTTGAATGTAGCCATATAACTTTCAATGAATGTGTGCGTTCATACATATCCATTAACAATGATGACTGGGATGAGTATATCAAATATTTTGCATATTGTAACAATACTACCCCATCTACAGTCCATAACTATTGTCCATTCGAATTCATCTTTGGCAAAAAACCCCAGACTTACGAATTTTTACAAGAAAAGTAGGTAAGCCCATTATACAACTATGAGGCTTACGATAAAGAAAATAAATATAGGTTACAAATAGCACAGGATAGCCTTTAAATTAGTAGAAGAGGTTAGGGAAAAAACAAAAGACTAGTTATGATAAAAATATTCACTATAAGGAAATAAATATAGGAGATGTAGTATTAGTAAAAAATGAAACAGGTCATAAGTTAGATAGTAGATATAAGGGCTCTATAATGTAGAAAAGATCGACAGAAACAATAATTTACTGTAATACCCTATAAACTAGAAAATATCGATAGTAAAAATAATGACACTTTAATCCCATCTAGAATAGGAAATGAGGATAAGCAAAAATTTCCCAGTAACATAGAGAATAGCAATATCATAAATAATAGGAAAAATAATAATACACAAAAATAGACTTAAATTAATAGAATAAGTAAATTTTCAACCTACCAACATAAAATACAAAATATAGAATTAATCTATACTTAACTAAATTAAAATAGAATGCTCATGCATTTTCCAAATACATAAGCATTCTGAAAAAAAGGGAGATGTAGTGTAAACAGCCAACAATTTCAATACCAAACGTTTTAAATCAATTAATATGCTACCCTGTAACAAAAGTAGTCTAAATGTTCATCAACGCATAAAAAAGGCATCTGATAATTATTGCTGACATAGCCATTCACACGATTTTATACAGGTGTGTGTACAAAACACAACCAAACAAATTTGCATTCCAGCAAATTTGCAAACGTTGCATTTCCCACAGAAGTCACAGCTCAACACAAATGTGTAGGTACATATTTTGTGTCAAGTTGTATGTAGGTTTTAAGTATGTATGCTTAGGGTAAATATGTGTGTAGGTAAGTATGCATGCTTAAAGTAAATATGTATGTAGGAATATGTTTAGAATAATTTAGTATAAATAAGCTGACGATATTTGAATAAAGAGAATTCGCACATTGATGCTAAAACCGACAAAACCAATTACCTTGCACTTAATCTTTTATAGGACACCCACACAAATCATCCACCACGGTCACCACCACGTCTCCTCTGTCTAAACACCTCCAAAGCATACCTATTGAGCAAATCAATAGTCCGACTAGTGGAGAGCGCTCCACTTACATCAACCCTTCCCTCTTCAAAAGTAATTCCCTAACTACCCATATCCCTTATGCCCGAGTACTCCGGACACTCACACAACACATGCATCCAGTCCTCCCCCAACGGACCACATACACACCCCTCCGTTCCGCTCAAGCTCCTCTTATGCAAGAGTGCATTAAGAGGGCCATGACACGTAAGCAGAAAGCCCAGACTCAGATTAGCTCAGAAGTCTGGACCTTCCACCACAAATGAAACGTCCAGGATATACTCGTACGTTACCCTGCCATTGGGACTATTCTCCCAACGCTTCTGCCACTTCCCTCTAACCACCCTTTATAACCGACGCCTATTTTCCAACGAATAACTCTCCTCATTATCGTTGGCGGCCCATTCATCCTCCAACAGCAGCAAACTTGCCCTCCTTCTCAGCCAGAAAGAAACAACAAGCTGTATTACTATCAGGTGGAGAGGGGGTGAGCCAAGAAGCACCTGCATCGCAGCCGTGGAAACGGTACGACACAAGGGCAAGCATGGGAGCATCATGCATCTCTGTATGCTCAGCACGCGCCTCAGGCCAAGAGCAGTCATGATCTTTCGGTACCATATGGCGGCCCCAAAAGTAGCACATGCTACGAATAGACCACGATATATCGTACGAATGGCACGGCGACTCAGGCCCCAGTCACTCCGAATGATACGTCGTAACTGCCTCGAAACATTCTGCATCTTATTCCTGGGAGCATCCAAGTGTGGTAGAAAGTTCATTCGCTCGTCCATTGTCAGCCCCAGGTATTTGACTTGAGCCACATACCTGATGCTGACCTCGCCGATGCGGACAATCGGTGGGCGATTCCGTCACTATCTGCCTTTCAGCAGCGAGGTCATCTGCATATGCGTAGAATTTGCATAGATGCTCGAGTTGCCTTAACAGGGAGCCCATCATCATGTTCCATATATATCGATCACAGATGGATCCCTGCGGACACCATCGAGCCACCTCCTTTTCCACACTTTCACAGGTACCAACGATAGAAGCTCGTCTCTCCGAGAAATAGCTTTGCCACAAAGCGATTTCTGAGCAGCCGAGCTCCACTAACCGTTCGATAAACCTGTCCCAGCCCAGGAAGGCAAACGCCACTCTGAAGTCAATAAATATCCCAAAAACATATTTATTGGAGCTTCTCTCTCCACTCATATGGCAAGTAACCCTCCCCATAGGCATTTGTCGTAAACAGCTTCCAAGTATTCCGGGATAAACTTCCACAAACACTTTTGCACATTTCTCCGTTTATCCCATCTAAACCCGGCGACTGTTTGGACCTAACCAGGCTAAATGCATGCTCCAATTCTTCGACTTCTAATGGAGGTATGGGTACCTCCTGTGCAGGGCGGGGTACCTGGACTTCAGCCCTGGGAAAGAACCCTTCTAAAAGCAGCTCGGAACATTCCCTCCATGTTGATAGTATTCTTTCGCCGACACGGAGGGAATTAAATTCTGTCTGGCGACGACCCCTACAGATCTTATAGACCTGTCCCCAGGGGTCGTTCGATTTTTCAGATACGAAATTGCGCCATTATTCTTCTTTAACTTCCACAGTCATCCTCTTGTACTCACGCATTTCCACACTTAATTGACTTCTGAGCTGGGACACACCATCGGAATCAATCTGCCGGGCACGTTGAAACTGACATCTCAGGTGCCTGACAAATCTCTTCTTCTGGGTTTGTTCACGCGTCCACCATCTGACTCGATGAAATCGTTGCCTCCTCCACCTTTCGAACATGCTGTCATTGACCCGCCAGATACAAGCATTTAGGAGGGCAATCGGCTCATCTACTGGGAGCTCTGCAAATACGTCGAGCGGTGTAGCAGTCACCTCCTGCTCGACGTATAACCCGTACAGAGTGCAGTTTGCCCCGGCAGTACGCCACCCTATTACAGAGGGGCGTACCAAGCATATCCGGGGTGGTACGGGGAGCGATCACAATTTGTATTAAATTATGGTCGCTTATCCCCTCAACCCCCTTACTCTCCATCCGCAACTGAATGCTCTCGCTGCTGGCTCACTCGTAAGAGCTGTAGCATCCACTTATTAAGTTATTCATTGACACATTCATTCATTTGTACAAACATATATCTCAACCCGTTTTGGAATATCTTAAAATGCATTGACTCTTACATATATGTTAATACATTTGTACTATAAAATTTCCAAATTTATGAGTATTCAACGTGGATCATGAGGGATATTATTCCTTTCTTAAATGAAAGACGTGTTACTTTGTTAAATATTCAACCGGAAGTGACTTTTCCTCTTTTCTTTTATTGCTCATCCTCATCATTTGTCAAGTTTGCTGTGGTTATCGATACTTATTATCTATGATTCTAATACAATATTTAGCTTTTTTTAGAGCTACCATATGTTTACAGTACGTTTACAATTTGCTATCTTTACAACTCGGATAATCCTGACAACGGATCGACCTCGATCAAAAAAAATTTAAAGGAACTAGTTAATCCGCAGGATATCATACTCTGGTTCGTCAGTACACCCTCCGGGTACTTGCCGCCACCGCCTTATCAGGTGAGCTTCAATCACCCCGTTACCTGGCAATTATATATGTCTCTACTGACATATCTATCGTTTCCTAATATTTTATGGACCACATAGGGGCCCTTATATTGTGGTATAAGTTTCTTATTACTCCCGACTGTTGTATCGACATTTCTCACGACAACGTAGAAACCTGTACTATATGTCTTAGTCCCAGAATGGCCATTGCCGAAGCGTTTGTTATCATATTCCATAGCTGAAGTATTTCTCAGGGGCGGCTATAACTTCTCGAGTACTGTTGGAGTTAATTTGGTAAAGTTTGACGAATTTCGTAAAGGCGTCTACTACTACTGAAATATGTTTTCATTTTGATCTAATCGATGGTAGGGTCCGAAGTGGTCTATGTGGGTAGTTTCGAATGGTAGTAGAGTTTTTGTGATGGTATGTAAGGTTCTTTCCCTAGCTTGCGGAGCTGTAGCATACATGATGCATTTTAGGCAGTTTCTGATGAATTTTTCTGTTTT